>NW_023458592.1:164020-198324 GCF_013731165.1 Rhagoletis pomonella | reverse complement strand
TTTTGTAATAAAAGCGTGTTTTTAGTTTTTTTAACTATAATATTATTATTTAAGAAACATAGCGTGTCAACAGTTTTGGGTTTTAGTTGCGACCTTTTTTCGTTTACTATTGAAGCTGCTTTACTATACATTCTCTCCGATTCTACTGGTGACGTTAGGCCAACATAGTTTCCATATATATTTATGTATGTACATATACATAAGTATTGCCGCTTTATAAAACGCACATTCACCATTTTTGTGTCTGAAATTTGGAAAATTTTCGATAGTGAACTTATTCGATAGTTTGGAAAGTACAAAGAAGTTTTTAGTACCAAATGAAGGTAGATAAACTTCTACATCACTATGTAATCAAATAGATGCCCAAAAGTTTACCGTTTTCTTGTAATATATTCTTAAATTCGTCGCTATTTCCTTTTTATGTGCTCAAAGTGATAAACGTGATTTAATATTTCCAAGCCATTTCTAAGTTTTCTTCAAAGATAAATCAAAAACGGCAATGGAACCTTCTGGTTCAGGTACTTAGGCAATACAAAGTGATCTTATTTTTCTTTTACTATGGTTCTAAATATTTTGTTTTATTTTTGGTAGAAAGGATTAAAAACAAGAGGTTTTTGACTATATACGTTTAGATATAGTTGTGAAGTAGGTGAGATCAAGCAAAAGGGTTTCCATTTACATATATCTTGAATATTATAGTTGCATTCTGCGAAAAAAAGTTGCGGCATGTCTGCGCTCTTGTTCAGTATATCGATTTATATAATATATAACCTGGTTGGTGAAATATACACGAAATTCTCGAGGCGGAACAAAATCAAATATAACAAGTAGGAAAGTCTAAGCTCGGGTGGAGCCGAACATTAAATACCCGGCGCAAGTATAAAATATATGTTTTTTCACCTTTCCGAAACCTACCGCTAGATGCTAAGCCGGGGTGTATCAATTTTGAGTAAATTAGCGTCCTTAAATTTCGAAATATTGAAGTTTCAAGCATTACTGAAATTTTCCGTTAAATGAAAAGCGGCTGTAATTTAAGTAAGTGTAATTTATTTTCAAAGTTTTTCGTCTATGTGGCAAGCACAATAACCATACCGAGTTTGGTACAAATTGGTAGAACCGTTACCGAGATACATATATGTGATCATATGTGGGCGGTGCCTCGCCCATTTTCCAAAATTTTATCATAAACGTATTTCTTGGTAAAGAATTGTTGCAATTTTGAATAAATTAGCTTTAATATTTATTGATTTATCGAATATTTTGTATTTCTCTAAATTACCGTTATATGGGATATGGGCATGGTTATTGTCCGATTTTTTAAATTTTCTGCCATTTAGTATACTGTACCAAGGCCAACAACTGTGCCAAGCTTGGAAGAAATTGGTGCAGCGGTTACCAAGATATACACATGTAACCATAAGTGTAAGTAATTTTGAGTGAATTATATTCAGTTGTTACTAAAATATCGCAGTTTTCGTATTTCTGGAAATTACCGTTATATGGGAAGTGGGCGTGGTTACAGTCCGATTTCGCCCATTTTCAATACCAACCTACCTTGGATTAACAGAAACCTACATGCGTAATTTTGTTGAGATATCTCAATTTTTAATATTTAAAAAACGGTAACACTTTTAGCTGAAAATTTTTTGTTTATCAGAGAGCTCCCCCCCACCTACCTTCCCTTAAAGTTTGGCAGATTACTTCTGGGACACCCTGTATACAGAAGAAATCCTGAAGGAAATATTGGTCCAATTGCTCCAAAAATATAGTTGTAGGTATAGAACAAAGATAGTCCAAAAATTTAAAGCAATGTAATGTAAAACAGGTGAATTGTACTAAAAGTGGTCCGAATGTATTGCACAAGGTATGAGTTTTGTTCTTAACTTGGTTACAAGGTAATGCAGAAGCGGACAATTGGAGCCTAGGACTTTCAATGTTAAATGTAAATAGAATTTTACATGTCCTTGGACCAAACTTGGACTACTTACAATCACTTGCATTCTAGTTTGTCGTGTGCTCTAAGTCTATTCCGAGATTTTACAGGGAAGGGAACATTCTCTTTGCAGATCTTCCGCTGTATTCAGCGTTGCCACTGACAATTGTTTACCCAATTTTCTTCCCAAATCTGACCAAAATCGTTTACAACCTACCAAATAAATTTAAATTACAAAAAAGCATTCTGAAAGCATACAGTTCATTTATTTAAGATTGAATGTTTCGAATACAAAACATTTACATATATACATATATGTACTTTGTATGTACATTTTAAAACAAACAAGAAATAAATAAATGCAGGTACAGTCTTAGGCACAGAGATGAGATCATTTAACATTTTTTGAATTATATACATATGTACATGTTATGTAACAATAAATTTAATTTCTTAAAAGTAAATTTAAATCAAATAATTACACATGCAAATCTTTAGCAGCTGGCCACACATAGTGCGGGTCATTTTTGTTAACAAGTTCCTTGCATAACATTATGCTTTTGATACTGTCAATCTTAAGTTTATTTTTCAGTTTAGCTTTAATCAAAGAAAGCGTTGAAAATTTGCGTTCTGCAGCCGCAGAGCTATGTGGTAATGAAATTATATTATATATAAAATTGGCGCGATGCATGAAGCTATTTTCATTCATTCCATTTGTACTAGAATACAATTTTTTCCAAAGCATATCAGTATCCAGATTACTGGAAATGTCAAGGTCACTTAGCCCCAGTAATTATATCAGGATCGCAATGTATGAGATGGGGGAAATTTAACGAAATAGGTAAAATTGGTAAATCTTCTATAGACATCTTAAATTTATTTAGTTCAAAAACTTTATGTAAAACTTTAATATATTGGTTTTAACTTCAAGAATTTCAGTACAATTGACATTACTTTTCATAAACATCTCAGCTTTCGTTCCAACAAAAATGTCAGATATTTTAATATTATCATTTTCATTTTTAAAATCAATATTAATATAGTTACTGATCGCATCTTTTTTAATAAAGTAACTCAAAATTTACAGATAATGTGGTTTGATAGTTGCTTATAAGTATCGCAAACGAGAGCATTCATCTTGGAACTCTTTGCTAAGATTGTTAACGATGGTAACAATATACGATAGAAATAAAAAATAGCATTTGGGTTGCGGAATGTGTTCCTTCTCCCAGGTCTGGATATCGCATACCGTTTACTTCATAAAAGCAGGAAATAAAATAAAGTTTCAAACTATCCCATTGCTCAGCTATTCTTAACACAACGCTTTCTAGTGAAAGCCATCATGTTTGAGATATGCCCAAGATTTTGTGGGGTTTTAACGAACAGTAGTCCTGAAATTCCTTCAGCTCATGTATCCCTTTTGGACTGTGTGAAAATAAGCTATGTACATATATATATTGCGGCACAGTGTCTCAATAGGTAGGTTCAGAAGGCGCATTGAGAGCAACCGTTGCTAAAAAAAAATCAGTGATCGTAATGCGTCTTCTGCACGGCTTGATACATTAGCTGTCAAATTAAAAAACACACAACATGTTGTCTGAAATGATCAGAAAAGTATTACCATCATCTAACACGCAACTGTTCAGTTGATCAGAAGTACAAAGCAACGCGTTCAGAAGGTGCAATCGGAACAGTTACTGAGCTGTTGGGCCTTCTGAACATGCCCAATGCTTTGCTGAATGTAAATTTTTTTAAATATTTCTAAAGCGGCTCAATGTATCTTAAATCAACATGTCTTGTCTACGCAAGGATGCTTGCCACAATTTGTTGATTTCCAGATGGTCTATATATATATATTTTTTTTGCTTTATTTTAATTACCCGTAAAGTGCAAAATGCTTCATTTAAATATAAACGTATTTGATTTAAATATTTTCCATTAGTTATACAGTACTTTCATTAACGGTTTTAGTAAGATCAAATATGCCGGAGTTATATGCACAATAAATGTTGAATAACTTTGACAATAGAAAGGTGTTCTGCACAAAAATACTGTTTATCGAGTTTACATTTCCGGTGTCAAAATGCTAATTTCAGGCCGTTTTCCAAAGGTTCCCTAGGGGTATGTGGAAGGTTTCGAGGGATCGGGTGTGACTTTTTACTAAGTGTGAACTGTGCTCTTTCTAGTGTGATAACAAGACCCACGCCCCTTCCTCCTCCGACCACTAACCCAAAACAGAGGGTAAATAACTAAACATTTCCAATTTAACTATTTGAGCGTAAATATTTCCGCGTAGTTTTACAAAATTATTGAAACATTACAAGGCAAAATGAAGTCCGCAGTGGCAAATTGTAAAAGTGAAAACAAAAGGCAAGCGTGCGATATAAGTTTTTTCCGTACATATCTACATACATATAATTTCATGAATTTTTCCAACATCCGGCGTGTTGAAAATCGTACTTACCTAAAGGGCTACATGCCCAAAATCATTGGTACGTGTCCCCTTTTAATTAAACTTTGCATATTTATTAATTCCTGCAAAATTTGACCATTTAGTATTGATATTAAGACATAATTCCGCATTGTTTACATATTTTCCTATAAGTTTTGGCATTCGCAATTGCACTCAGATGACGTCAAGTAAAAATTACACTCAAAAATCCTCTCTCATGGGCGCAATCTTGTATTCTATCATTCTTGGATCTGATGAAACTTCTTCCTTGCCGATTCGTAATCAGCACAAAAAAGTCTATCAATTAGCTTTAACATTTGGCGCATAAAAATCAGTGTTGCCATGTCCCAGTCGGAAAAGTAGCAATGCATTACATGCGTGGTAAATAATATAATGTATTTCTTATGAGTTTTCGATTATATTACTGATAACTATGTAATCAGCATTCTAATGTATTCAAGTTCTAAAAATTTCATATTAAAACACATTCATTTCTCGATACTAGGTAATGCAAAGTTGAATGCCCCACTTTTCTTAGGACATCGCCCTGGGGGAAAAATGCATTTTCGAATGTGAAAAGGGTTGTTTTACTAATTATTTTTTTGATTACTATACATTACATTTTCCCACTGGGTCGTTATAGGAAGGACGCTAGTAAAGCGCAGGTAAGGCGTTAAGTGTATGAGAAGTGAATGTGCAGTACTGCTTTCTGGATGGCGGATGACGAATAACAAGCAAAACATTGCAAACGCAAAATAAAAAAAATTAATTAAGTAATGTAAAATTTATTACCGGGCACGTTCGGACGATAAAGAATGCGACAAGGTGCTGTGATATTATTGGCACTGCTAAAATAAGCAAAGTAAAGACAGCAACGTAACTTAAGAAAGGTGCACGTTGGCATTCGACTACAGAGGACTGATTGAATGCAGATAAAACATATCCCTACCCAACTCATCAGTCGTACAGCCACCGTGGCTTTGCAATGCGATAATTACATTAAGTAGGTATTGCATGTATTAACATATTTTACACCCGCATTCTGGAGAATTATAAATTGAGTTTTCGAAACATTTATTAACTCAGAAAAAAGTGTTTCATTAAAACAAGAAACCAGTTTCCTTATTTTAGAGTTAGGTACTGTTTTTTCCTTAATATTACGAAAAATTTACACAATTTGAAAAGTGGTTCCTTAATTCAGGTAATGATTTCCTTAAACAATTGTGAATCTTGTCAGTGCTGTTAATACAAGGTTAATTGCTTTCCTGGCAAATGTCGGCTGTGGCGTCGCGAAAAGACTGCTGGTTCTGGTTCTGAGATCGCAGGTTCGGGTCCGGTTGGAGGTAGTTTAAAGTAAGGTAAGCCATTCAATTCAAATATAAGTTAATATTCATGCCTATTACAGTATCCGAGGGATGCCATTCGCACGAATCTAATACTTCACTCTCGCTTATTATGACAGTGAGAATCAGATTAGATCCGCGCGGATGGCATCCGTCGGATATCATAATAGGCATGAATAATTGTAAAAGTAATTTCATGTACATATATACGAAAATCTAAAAAACAGGTACACTTTCAAAACAAAAATTTAAACTTTTTAATTTGTGGGCACACCTACATACATATATTTTATATATCGTCGTTTAAAGTACAAAACCGCGTATCAATAAAATGCAAAACCGCGTATCAAGATAATGAAAAACCGCGTATGTGAGGTTGCATAAATTATTTCCTAGAGAGTAAAAAACACTCATATTTCAAAATGGTTCTTTTTTTATGAAGCAATCGCATTTCTGGCTGTAGTTTATTTCAGGACGAATGGATAAGGATTCAGCCAAGAGCTTGTGTTAGCAAATTCAATTTTTGGCAGCAAATGTCAGTTATGCGGTTTTGCAGAGTGACGATACGCGGTTTTGTACTTTAAACGACGATATGATTATATTCCTTATCTCTTAATAAATCGAAAAGTGCAATTCATTTTCATCAAGTGCTTCAAAAGTTAGACGAGGAATAAACATTTAAGCTGATGCCACATAAAACGCTTGTTTCGCTTTACGTGACAGATTCGCTTTGACAGAAAAGACATGCAATAATACTAAGTTTCCCACATACGCAACGCTGACGCCAAAGCGACGCCGAAAGCTCGCCAACTGTCATCTTTTCGCGCGCGTTGAGCGTCAGCTGATTTTTTACAACGCTTTTATCAACTTGCAATGGGCGCGTTTATAAGTCGGAGCTGTTGGGTAACCGTTGGCTGTTTGTCTTAGAAACGCACAGTTGAGTAGTTACGCTCAGCCCAACAGTTGGCAACTTTCCGCCATTTTTTCCAGCGGAAAATTTTTACGCTACCTGAACTCAACGTGTTGGGCTTAGCCTAAACAGCTGATCGAAAAGACTTACGCCGCTTATATTAAATTTAACGCCGCTTATATTAAATTTAACGCCGCTTTGTTAGGTGGCAGTTGCAAACAAATTTATTATATTTTATATTACTGACGTGATAAAGTAACTAAAATATTTTATAATAATACTACGTTTCTAAATATATGTTTTTAAGATGTTTGCTATATAATTTTACACTGTTCAATTCATTGTAACATTGAACGATTCAACACGGCGGCCGCTCAGCGTTGAATTCTAAATAGTATCGGCGCAACTATCTCTATTTGTTGCAATTTCATTTATTTACATTTATCAGCTGTTCATTTGGCAGCATATTTATCAAGCCGTTTCTAAGACGTAACTGTTGGGTTCAACAGTTGCCAGCAGTTTCGTAGCAGTTGAGCTAAAGAGCTACGTCTTATGAACGCGACCAATGTTGTATGTCCAGACCACCATACTATAAATATAGCAAAAGTATTTATGGCAAGCCTAGTCTAGATATCAACCTCGTCATAGATATCATATCAAAGACATACAAATAGAAAAACTCTAGAGATAGATGTCGCCTCACCAGAAGAAGTTACAAATATGCACTACATACGCTACAGCGGAAATGGACGACACGCCATTTCTTTAAATGAAATTAATTGCTGCTATATGTATGTATGTACATATGTATTTTGCTTTTTAGTCTTCTGTTCTCTTTCGCTGCAACTTGAATTATTTTAATATCAATTGCAAAATTTTGTACAGACAAGACTAAAGAGTAGAAAAAAAAAAAAAAACTTTTTAATATACAACGCTTTTATAAATGGACTAAAAAGTAGAAAATAATATTTCTCAGTCCCACAGAACTTTTTTTGATAACTTTTGATTTTGAAATTTTAGCAAAAGTCATTATAAACAATAAACATATGTATGTATGGGGGCATATGAATAACGACCGCTTAAAATCGATCTCAAATTTGTACTTTCGCTGTACAATGTTATGTAGTTTGACTATTGACCATGAAATCGAATGCTTTGTACTGCATGCGCTCCACGTTTTTCGTTTTCAATGTCATTAATTGTTTATATTGACTTTTGCTAAAATTTCAAAATCAAAAGTTATCAAAACAAATTCTGTGGGGCTGAGAAATATTATTTGCTACTTTTTAGTCCATTTATAAAAGCGTTGTATATTAAAAAGTTTTATTTTATTTAATTCATTTATTTTCCTTTTACTCTTCACATTCGCTTGAGACGGACGCGACAAATTTTCAATTTTTTACAAAAAAGCAAGGTAAATGTAAAATTTTACAAAAATAAATCCGTAGTAATTAGTTTTTTAACCTTTTAGCAAGGGATGGAGGAGAAGCTAATTGAGGCCATCAAAATGCAGCCATGCCTGTTCGACAAAAGTTCCAACTTATTCCGGAATAAGTATCTGAAGGAACGGGCATGGCAGGCAGTTGGATGTTATCGAGTTTATATAAGCCCTTTCCATATAATTTTTTCATAAACAAATATTGCGAAATTTCTAGGGTAAAATTTTAAAATGACATTTTCAATATTTACCAGCCCTTCTGCACTAGAAACTTGAATATATTTAAATTCTACAGGATTTCCTAATTACACATTTTTCTGAATTTTTTAAATCATTTTTGAATTACTGGCGTCAGACTGAAAACTAAAAATGCAATTTTACTATATTTGGTCCATAGTTTCGCAAATATATTGATATTTGTGTTTAAAATTTACTATCGCGCGGTGTTATACATTCAATGAGCTAGACATTTATAAAAAAATATTAATTATTAAATAAAAAAAGAAATATAGCCAATACTGCCATCAGTGCAAATTACAAATCCCCTAAAAAGTCCGGTATCCCGGGATACCGGGATTAACATTCCTAATGTACACATATATTGTGAAATAGTGTATGGAAATCTTGATTATGAATCGAAGAATAAATTTAAAGGAGTTTTAAATAATGCTGCCAGGTTTATATATTGTAAGAAAAAATTTGACCATATATTATTGTTCACTGTAAATATTCTCGGTTATAGCATCGAAAGTTACTAAAATTATCGCAATATTTTATTCTTATTCAAACTGATCAGAAACCGCAAACCATTATACCTGTACCGTAAATTAAAATTTGTTCAATCGTCTCGTACCTGTAATATTGTTGTCCCTATATATCAAACATTAATAGCCTCAAGATTATTTTTTGTTAGTGCTATCAGAATATGGAATTCACTACCAAATTCAATTAAATGTGTAAGTTCGATTCAATGCTTCAAAACAGCAGTTGCAAATCTACTCCAAAATTAACTATCCACTTCCTATCCTCTGTCTTTTCAAGTTTTCTATCTGTCTTCTTTGCCTTAGTGTTAGTTATAATACAGCAAGAATGATATGTATATGATATACTTACTTATATTATTGTCTTAGCTTAAGTTTAATTTTGTAACTGAAATTTTTGTTATTAGTACGCTTAAAGACTTCGAGTTTTACTGTACCTACAAAGTAAATAAATGAAATATGAAATATACAGGGTGTCCCAGAAGTAACGTGCCAAACTTTAGGGGAAGGTCACTGAAAAACAAAAAACTTTCTGGTAAAAGTGTCACCGTTTTTGAAATATTTACATTTTTTCGGATTTAAAAAAAATCGTGCCTTTTCATGTGTTTTCTTTAACTGCAACTACAAACCGGGCAATACTTAATAATTTTTTTATGTAAAATACTTTCAGATAGTTGCCTCTCCATACTCGAATGCAATGTAGTTCAAATATATTAAGGAACCATCATAAAATTAGGACTATTTCTGGATTTTTAACTTTTTGATATTTTCTTCCCCAACTTTGGCTATCTCGGGTGAAAAAAAAAAATGTACTGAGCTAAAACTTTACATTACATAAAAAATTGCTCATTTCATAAAGATTTCAGAAAGGTGCCACACTTACTGTTTTGAATAGAAAAAAAAAAGTTATAGCCGCTTTTGTGGGTAAAGGACTGAGACACGCTAGAATGTATTTAATAGATTTAAATTGAATTTGCTCTTGTTACCGTCAAATGACATGCTAAATAGTACAAAGGTACATTATTACCTGCTCCTGACATTATTTTGTGTTACTTACCGGAATTAGTGAAAGTGGATTTTGTGAAATTGGACCCTTCGAACATTGTGTTATTAATACTATGACAGAGAACACGCAGTATACGTCGCATGAGTATGCGGATATTCACCTAATTTACGGTGAAGCTTGCTGTAATGCCAGAGCTGCTCAAAGACCCTATGCAGAGCGAAACCCCAATCGTCGACATCCGGATCGTGAAGTATTCGCCCGGACCCATAGAGAAATATATGAAGGTAAGTGATTTTTACACCTTTCTTGTTTGCTTGCTTGTTAGCCATCATTTTTCACTTTTTTAAGGTCGCATACCTGGAAGGCGTGGCGGCGAAACAGGACGTCCTGCAACGGTAGATGTTGAAGCTGTGTTAGAGGAAGTGGAACTAGGTCCATCGACTTCAGTGAGAATGATGGAAAGACGGACGGGAATACCAAAAACTACAGTTCACAAAGCTTTACAAGACCATCGATTTCATCCATACCACATTCAACGTGTTCAGGCTCTACAAGAAAGAGATTACCTGTCGAGAGTTAGATTTTGCCGTGAAATGTTGCGAATGCATGAATCAGACCCAACTTTTTTAATAAAATAATTTGGAGCGATGAATCATCATGCAAACGTGATGGTTATTTTAATTTACATAACCTTCACAGTTGGCAGATAGACAATCCTCACGAAATGGGAGAAGATCGTTCGCAGTACCGGTACAAAATAAATTTATGGTGCGGTATTTTTAATTATCAGATATTGGGACCTGTGGAACTGCCGCCAACGCTCAACTCTCACAGTTATTTAGAGTTCCTTCAGGAACGGCTTCCAACTCTTTTGGAAGATGTACCCTTAAACCTGCGGCGAAGACTATGGCTGCAAAATGACGGGTGCCCTGCTCACTACGGGCGTGAAGTAAGAGCTCATTTAGACGAAACTTATCCTCGCCGATGGATTGGGCGATACGGGCTAATCACGTGGCCCGCTCGATCGCCAGACCTGAATCCATTCGTTTTTTTTTTTACTGGGGCTATCTTAAGGACAAAATTTATTCAAAAACAATTCAAAACGAAGAGCATTTGCGGGAACAAATAAATGGAGCTGCTGCAGGGATAGCCCAATGGAATTTAAGATCTCTAAAAGCGTCTTTTCTTAAAAGGTACCGAGCTTGTATTAGAGTAGAAGGTCGCCAATTTGAGCATATTTTATCAATAAATGAATACATTTTTCTTCAAACAACTCATGTATATTTTACTTCACGTTTAACCCATCCTTCAAAAAAATTTTGATAGATATAGCCCTTGTTATAGACTCTAGTCCGAATTCCGGTAAGTAACATAAAATAAGATCAGGAGCGGGCAATAATGTACCTTTGTACTATTTAGCATGTCATTGGTCGGCAACAAGAGCAACTTAAATTTAAATCTATTAAATACAGTTTGTATTAGTGTGTCTCAGTCCTTTGCCCACAAGTGGCTATAACTTTTATTTTCTATTCGAAACAGTAAGAGTGGCACCTTTCTGAAATCTTTATTAAATGAGCAATTTTTTTATGTAATGTAAAGTTATAGCTCAGTACATTTTTTTTCACCAGAGATAGTCAAAGTTGGGGAAGAAAATATCAAAAAGTTAAAAATTCAGAAATAGTCCTAATTTTATGATGGTTCCTTATTATATTTTAACTACATTGCATTTGAGTATGGAGAGGCAACTATCTGGAAGTATTTTACTTAAAAAATTTACTAAGCAGTCTCCGACTGATACTCATCGCGAGTGGACGTGTTTTCAGACTGCGCTTTTCTCTGTGGTTACTCACCAATTTATTCTGCTTCTTGCTAAGCACTCTTCTAGTGAACGTGACCTCTTTCTTCAAACATTACACGTGTAATTTCACTATAAGTGCTCGCGTATAAAGAACTGCCCCATGGCCCCCGGGCCACCCAACTTGGGGGACAACCGGTTCGCAATTTTGGCTGGAAGTCCCCAACCCAAACGCAAAAAAACAACATATAAACCTTTAATTTTTCCAGAATTACCAAAAACCAAACAGGACAATCACAAATTTATTTCCATATCAGCAGTCGATTCAACTAAACCATTATCAAAGTACTCGTGTTTTGCAGTTCATAAAGCGTTGGAAGCTGTAAGCAAAGAAATAATTTCCATTTGTAATTTGCTGTTATTAGTGAAAAACCCAACTATTGCACAAAAGTTTATAGCTACGAAGCGATTGAACGGAATATGCGAAGTGAAAGTAAATTTTTAAGAAAATCTGAACTTTTCGAAAGGCACAATATATGCACCATGCCTTAACGATGTCCCTGAAGACGAAATTATTGAAAATATGAAAGATCAAGGTATAGTAGGAGTGTACAAGTTTAAGGAAAACGTGAACAATACCCTAATACATACTGGAGTTACTCTTCTTACATTTGATTTGTATAAGTTAGCCGAAAAAGTAGAGGTTTCATGGCGCTCTGCCCGTGTAAAACCATATTTTCCAAATCCCATGAGGTGTAAATCATGTCAACTTCTTGGGCATACCATTAAGAGGTGCAACAACAAAGCTGCTTGTGTCACTTCTAACTTCCCTCCCCACGGCTCAGAGCAATGCTTACGCACTTTATGTGCCAATTGTGCCGGTGAGCATCCAGCTTCTTCGAACACGTGCCCAAGGTACATACAAACTAAACAGATTCTCAAAATTAAAACCGAGAATAAATGTTCAATGCGAGAGGCTATCAAATTACACAAAGTGCAAGCACCTAGTCTACCAAACACCTCTTTCGCACAAACTCTAATACAAAACGAACAACATAAAAATACTAACACTAAAAATCCTACCGCAGATTCCACTCATACAACTTCCAAACACACGAGTACTTCCCTACAAACCCTCATACCGATACTACAAAGAGCACTAGCACTGCTCATACAAATCTAAAACCAAATTCCAACAGCGACTCATACCCTCCAGCAACCTCCTCCCTCGTTCTTCAATCTAACGACATTCCAAACAACAGCAACTTAGTAAATCTTAATACTCAATCCCTCTCCTTTGGATCTCTCGATTCCACACTCAACAACATACTTAGCAGCTTTGCTAATAACTCTACTCCACAAGTAATTAACCCCTCTCATCAATTTATGAGCGAACTACAATCTCAATCTCACCACACTCCAAACTCTTCTCTCAACAATTCACAAATCAACTCAATATCGACTCAACAGTCCAACCAACTCGATCATGATCATATTATGCCACTTTCTGACGATGAAGAATTGTAATGTTTTCTTCTTTGTCTTTCTATCCTTACTTTTACACAATGTTTAATATTCTACAGTGGAATATACACGGATTCTACAACAACTACACTGAACTTGAAATTCTCATTAAAGACATATCTCCCCATCTCGTTGCCTTACAAGAAACTCATCTCGCTGTAAACAAAGACGCTTTTGTACCAAATAAATATGTTAGCTATTTTCTAAATTTACCACACAATACAACAAACAAACAAGGCATCGCTGCTTTAGTAAGAAAAGACATTCCACATAAATGCCTGCAAATCCACTCAAATATGGCCTCATTAGCCATTCAGGTATCCATAGGATTTAAATTAACGATTATCTGTTTGTATATTCCCCCCCAACAAAGCTTTACGCTTGCTGAACTTACACACATTTTAATTTCAGTACCCAAACCCGTATTATTGGTTGGAGATCTAAATTCGTGGTTCGTGGTCGTGGGGCTTGGTCTTGGAAAACTTAGTTTTTACAGAGAATCTAACTGTCTTGAACGATGGTTCTCCAACCCATTTTTCGACACATAATTCCTTCACGCATGTCGACCTCTCTATTTGTTCTACCAGTATCGCTCCAAAACTTAATAGCCGAACTCTCGATAGCCATCTCGCGCCATCTTTTGAAAAGCATTTTCCCAAACCAAAGTTTTTGACAGGAAAAGTAGACTGGTCCAAATTTACTCAAAATACGATTTTTTTCTCTGATGAATTCCCTGTATCTCAAAACATTAATAAAGAGGCTTCCAATATCACCAAAGTAATACGGTCAGCGGCACATATTTCTATTCCACAAACTACCTACAAACCTTACAAAAAAATAGTTCCATACTGGTCAAATGAACTAGATAACCTAAGAAATTTAAAACAGCATAACTGGAGAGTATACAAAAGAACTAGAACAGTGGCTAATCTGATTTTATACAAGAAAGCAAATGCTGCTTTTCGTAAAAAATCTAAGGAAGCAAAGCGAACGAGCTTTGAAAAACTTACCGCAGAAATAAATCCCTGTTCTAACCCTAAAAAAGATTTGGTCGGACATTAAAATGCTCACAGGTTCATACACTCAAAACCCAATTAATTTAATCAATAGCCCAACTGGTCCAGTATCTGACCCCGTGTCGATAGCCGAACATTTCGCCTCCACTTGGTCAATATATTCTAGCGACTCTAACTTTAGTTCTCCCTTTATTACAAAGAAAAATGAAACACTAAGCCGCAGTTATAATCAGCCAAACTCCCCAGCGAGTATAATAGAATCGGAGATCACTTATTCGGAATACGAAAGTACTATTTCTTCACTGACAGGGAAAACTCCCGGCACAGATAGAATTTCCTACGATATGCTTAAAAACCTACCTTCACAGCTTAAATTACGGTTGATTAATTTGTACAATAAAATATTAACCACTGGAATTTATCCTCAAAACTGGAAAATTGCAACAGTTGCTCCTATTCCAAAGTCTACCAACATATCCTCAGAAGCTGTAGATTATAGACCGATTTCACTTATTTGCTGTATGAGTAAGTTACTCGAAAAAATTATGTCAAAACGAATTATGTGGTACATTTCCAAAAATCGTTTAATAAGTCCACATCAGGTTGCTTTCAAGGAAGGGCAAGGAACTTCCGACGCTCTTCTACTTTTTGAAAGTTTCGCCTCATGTGGTTTGTCGTGCCGCAACAATATATCTACTCTCAGTCTGGATTTCGAGAAGGCATTCGATCGTGTCGGAACTCATATAGTCTTATGGCAATTAGAAAAATGGAAATTCGGTAATAAAATTTATCATTTTATAAAGTCGTTTCTCACCAATCGGAAATTTAAAGTAAAAGTAAACAATGCATTTTCTAATTTATATAACCAACAGAATGGGATCCCACAAGGATCTCCCCTTTCAGTTACACTATTTTCTATTGCCTTCGATGAAATTAGCCATATAATCTCCAAATACAAAAGCATTTCGCACATTATCTATGCAGATGACGTTTTACTTTTTTCGAAAATAAGTAACTTGAACACTGTTAAAAACAAATTTTTAAGCATACTAACCGATATTTCTAACTGGTCAATTTTCTCAGGAGCAAATCTATCGCTTAATAAGTGCAAATATTTTCATATATGTCGTAAGCATAAATGTAGTAATTTAAACTTAGTTCACGATAATATCAACATTGTAAACGTTCCTAGCTTACGTTTTCTTGGAATAATTTTCGACAAACGTCTCACATTTAAGGAACATTGCATATGGTTAAGAAAAAGCCTAGCTGCCAGGTTGAATATTGTTAAGTATTTATCTTCTAAACATTGTCTCATCCACCCAAATACTTTGATTAACGTTACTAAGGCCTTAATTCTGTCGAAGATTGACTACGGTTTACCAATATATGGATACTGCGCAAAGAGTAATTTAAAGCTGATTTTACCTCCATATCACGCAGCCGTTCGTAGGAGTATTCGGGCCTTTCCAACATCTCCGATTCGATGTATCTTGGCGGAGGCCGGAATGCCAACCATACAGGAGAGGATAGAACATAACACCATGAGGCTTATCTCAAAGGTGTATTTATGCAGAAATAGCATTCTGCACAACACTACCACAAAACTGTTGACCGCTGATAAAGTACCAAGTCGTAAACCAACGATACTAAGAGTGCTGGAATATGCTAAAAGTTTGGGAATAATCTCGCAACCGTCTATCCTGTCTCCCATCAGTTCACCACCTTGGCACTTAAGCTGCGCTTCATTTCTTCTCGAACTATCAAATTACGCCAAGTCAACCACAAGCCCAATAGAATACCAGAGCCATTTTGAAGAATACATGGCACCTTTTCGGAATGTATGGAAAATGTACTACACCGATGGCTCCAAGTCAAAGAACCACACGTCATTCGCTGTAGTTCAAGCCGATGGGAAAACAATAATTGCAGGACGCCTGCCAAACTACTGTTCAGTGTATACGGCGGAAGCGGTAGCATTATATAACGCAATATTTTCAGCCTTAGAATATAACGATAAGACGACAATCTGCACAGACAGCATGTCCACTATATCAGGCATTATGAATATCGCCAACACCTCTAGCTTTTGAAATACGTAGTAAGCTAATAGAAAACTGCAAAAAAATCAAAATTATGTGGATTCCCGGTCACGCCGGCATTAAAGGCAACGAGCTAGCTGATCAGAAAGCAAAATCTGTTGCAATCGAACCATTACTTACCTTCAACTAATGGTGAGTAAAGATGTTTTCTTACTCATAAACAACCGCCTTAAAGACCAGAGAGCAGCTTCATGGAGTAGTGTGCAACACTACTACTCGAATTTCAATATAACTGGCACTAAACCACACTTTCCGTCTACTTGTCGGACGAACGAAATTATTGCCTTCACTCGACTTCGGATTGGTCACACCATTGCCACGCACTCGTATCTGCTAAATGGTTCAAATGTACCACCCTGCGTTTAATGCACCTCTCCTTCGCTTACAGTTAAACACCTTCTTGATGAATGCACAAACTTTAGTGCAACTAGAAACATAATGTTTGGGGGCCAACTCATTTCGGAAATGCTCAAGACTCTTCCCAGGAAAACATCTTCAAAGTTGCGGAGTTTCTATTCAAAACAGGCCTTAGAAAGTTAATCTAATAGTTTAATTTCATCTTTGGTTTTATTATTATTATTTTTTTCTTTTTTACTAACATCCATTAGTTCTTAATTGATGTACTGATAGTAATAATTCATATCTTTCCTACACTTGACTGTCTAATATTTTCGTATTCTTAGGCAATATAGTTTTATTAGAGCAGTGAGCCGTAAGCCCTGGCAGCTAGTGCTCCTTTTTTTGTGAAATAATAATTGTATTATTATTTTTCATTTAATAAATAAATAAATAAAATTTACTAAGTATTGCCCGGTTTGTAGTTGCAGTTAAAGAAAATTTCAAAAACGGTGACGCTTTTACCTGAAAATTTTTTGTTTATCAGGGAGCTCACCAAGTGTACCTAATAAATGAGAAAATTGACTGAATTATACATTTTAAAGTGTATCTTTTTATTTAAAAAAAAAATATACGTAGTGGTAACAGGACCATTAAAATTGTAAGTTATTATTAAATATACTGTGTGTGACATATCTTTTTGAACCAAATTCAGAAAAGTTTTTAGCTACTTTTTATTACCCAAGGGTTCCGTAGAAAAGTCACCGGGGTTCCGCGAAATTAATTTTGGTATGAATAAGCACGTCGGTCTGTTTGAGATCCACAGAGAAAGAAAAGTTCTATAAACAGCTTGACGGAGACACAATTATCTATTTTAAAGTATGTATACGTATGTACTCGTAGTTGGTACTAGGGATGTTGCGGATGTGGAATTTTAGACATCCGCGGATGCGAATATCTAACAGCTAACATCCGCGGATGCGAATGCGAATGCGGATGTCAAGTATTTTTAAAAAACAATTAGAGTCTAGCATAATGGCGAGATCGTTGTTTAAACAGCGCTTACAAGCCAAACCAGATAAATATGCCATGTTGTTTCAGAATTTGGAGAACCTGTAACTTTATCAGCAATTTCGATTTTACTTTTTGTAATTCATTTTTAATACTTTCTTCTTCGACTGGTTTGAAAAATTTGTGCTTATAGCGAGCTAAATAGGTGGATATGGAAAATAGATTATTATTTTTCAACAAAATTCTGTTTTCAAATTCATGGCTGCCAGCCGAATCGGATCAGAATATTGTTATATTTTTTTAAAGCACCCCGTTTTTTTATAAGCATTTGAATAACAGATAGTTACGTAAATCGTATCTAATTAAAGGTCAGACCTATAGCTTTTTAATTATTTGAGCATCGATTCTCTTTATAGATAGACGTTGATCACTTCTACTGGGAATCCCTATTGAAGGAGCTTACTCATTGACTTTAAAAAGCAAAGAAGGGACAGTTTTACCATAGAAGTTTTTTAGCCAAGGATCCAATGTACATATATCCCTATGAAACAAAATATTATCCAACAAGTAAATAGAACTACTGTTTTTAAAATTTTTGCTAAAAATAAATTCCCCAAAGAGCCCCATTTGAAATTATTCAAACGAATAAGTGAAATAGGTGGAATAGGAACGTCTGACTCGCGAGTCATTTGTGTACGTGTTGACTCGCCTTAGACTACACACAGTTGAATCATTCAGAGTCATGCCGGCAGTCATGTTGATGTAAATAGCACATATTAATTTTCACTAACACATCCAAACCGACTCGCAACCCTGCAAAAAATTGTGCGACTAATCTCTAATCGGATTAGTCTCATTTTTTACAGGGATTTTGCATGCTGTCGTGTTCTCAACGCTGCGCTCTCGCTTGTATACGTACACGGGACGCTTACGCTCTTTTAGCACCTGCTAACTCTCTGCCCATGCCTGGTTATATACAACCTTTTACAAGGATCGCGATGAATTGCCAAATGAAATGTGGGCTTGGTATAAAATCTACACATTTAAATCTGTGTCTCTGAAAGAGTTTTGGGTTAGTGTTAAGAGTAAATATATTGAAGTCGCCAAAAAACCATCTTAATTTTGCTTCCTTCTGCCACCACGTACTCTGCCAACACGGTTTTCAGCTTACACTTATACAAAATCAAATTCAGGTCGAAATTAGATGCTACCCCAGAAATGCGCATACAGCTTTCAGACATTATATCGAACTACTATTTTGTATACAATAATTAATAACAGTGAAACAATTTCATTCTTTACATAAAATTTTAAAGTACAAGTTTTTATTCATATTTAAATTGCACTGCTTTTGAATTTTAGTAATTCGATGTAGGGTTCCATAAAATGAAAATTATTTAGTAAGGGTTCCATCATCCTGAAAGTTTAAGAACCCCTGCATTAGGATATATGTATTAGTATAGCTATAACAGCCCAGTAAACAATTTGGTAATCGTTTTGCAAATCATGCTTAAAATAAGCTTGCTTAAATAGGCTACTGCAAGCGTTTTAAACCAAGCTTAAAATAAGCTGACATGAATAAGGCTCTTGCAAGCGTTGTAAATTCGACATTTACAAAATATTTGGTATTGTAAGTGTTTTGCGAATGTCGTTTAGATTTTGCTGGCAAGGTTATTTTTCAGCGTAATCAAACATCTGAAAAGTAAAGAAGTGAAAATAGTGAATTTTTACTGATAAAAAGTAAGTGAAAAAGTGAAGTGAAAAGTAAGTTCGTTTTTTGTTTTATATAATGTCGGCAGCGAAAAAACCGAGAAGTGTTGTGCGCAGGAGCACAAATTAATTATACAAATAAAGATTTACAAATACAAATTATACAAATTAATTATAAAACGTTTACTTAACACATTTACAAAACGCGTTATTACGTGTCTTAAAAATCATGTTTTGCAATCGTCATTTTAAAGCTTGTAACAATGGGCGCGTTTCGATTATAAAGCGCTTACTTTGATGCGTTTTGCAAATGTCACAGCAGCGTTTTACAAGTGTTTTGCTTATATTTGAACGCTTACAAAACATTTATTTTTTATATGAAATTGTTTGCTGGGAGGTGTATAAATGACTTATACAATGCAAGTATATTTGTACAGTGGCGCTACCCAATTTGCCACAGGGCGAAGATGACGTCGTTACGACGTCGCTTTGGCTGAACTCTAAACGACGTCGCCCTGGTGAAGTCGTTTGGGTGAACTCGAAACGACGTCGTTACGATGTCGCTCTGGTGAAGCCGTTACGACGTCGCCCTGGTGAAGTCGTTTGGGTGAACTCGAAACGAATACGTTTCTTCGAACCTACAAGTTTTTTGAGGAACCTTCGGTCTAGGTTGGACAAGTTCCACGCCAAAATCTTTATATATCTAAGCATAAATAAAAGTCATTCATTTGGATAGTAAACCGTTTTTATTACGAAAATTTTTTATCATGACAGAATATGGAATCCACAATGTAAACTTGTGCTCAGAAAATTAAGCCCCTTACATCTTTTTTCAGTATTCATAATATTTTTCATATACATTTTTTTTTATAAAGGTATAGTTCACTCTATTGGCCTTATTAATAAAAAATAAAATTTGTGGTTATGAAGTTTTTTTAAATTTGGTAGAAAATTGTACTTTTATTTTAAATTTGGTATAAAAAATGTACGAAAAAAACATTAATAATAATTGAAATACATATGTAGTTGTCTTAATTTTAACACAAGTGCATTTACAATGTTTGGGAAATTTATGTGATAAAATGCAATTTATTAGCCACCTTAATTTTAAAGATCTTATATATGTATATCTACTACGTCGTGTCTACAAAAAGCTCCTCAGGCATTACGGATTAATTTTAAAGATAACTAAAATGAAGTAACAAACAAATAAATTGTTAAAACTTGCCAATATTTTTGACCCAGGGTGTAGTAATATATTAAAATTTTTGTTTGTATTTTATGACTGAATGTTTTCCTTATTTTTCTTTTTAGTTAATATTTAAGTATTTATGTATATTTAAAAAACTTTGGAATAAAAATCAACTGAATTAAATTAAACTAAAAAAATGGGTTTTAATTTTCTAGCAATTTTGAGCATCGTTTTGCAGTTCGCTGGTTTTTGCGACCCGCCGGTAAGTTATTTTTTCGACCCGCCGGCGAACTGTGCTTTTCATTTGACGGCGAACTGTGCTTTTCATCTGACGGCGAGTTCGCCGGCGAGTCGTTTGGCGAATTGGGTACTTTTACAATTGTACAGTGGCCGATACTGTATCGTCTGCTAAGTGGAAGATCGACCTATCTCGGAAGCCAGTTCGAAAACGCCCTATCTCAAAAAACTTTTCAAGAACGCCATATTTCAGAATTTTATTGAAGAACGTCCTATCTCAGAATTCGGTTCAAATTCGCCCTATCTCACTTCAAAATGTATTGAAAATGTGATGAGATAGGGCGTTTTTAATATGAAGAATATTATGAATACTGAAAAAAAGATGTAGGCAGCTTAATTTTCTGAGTACAAGTGTACATTGTGGATTCCATAGTCTGTCATAATAAAAAATTGTCATAATAAAAACGGTTTACTATCCAAATGAATGACTTTTATTTGTACTTAGATATATAATAATGTGGGCGTGGAACTTGTCCAACACAGACCGAAGGTTCCTCCAAAAACTTGCGGGTTCGAAGAAACGGATTCGTTTCGAGTCCACCCAAACGACTTCACCAGAGCGACGTCGTAACTACGTCGTTGCGAGTTTACCAAAACGACTTCGCCAGAGCGACGTCGTAACGACGTCGTTTAGAGTTCACCCCAACGACTTCACCAGAGTGACGTCGTAACGACGTCGTTGCGAGTTCACCAAAACGACTTCGCCAGAGCGAGGGCGTCGTTGCCGACTGCCTTCCTCGGGGATGAATATGTCAGGGATGAAATTACTGGTACACACGCTTTCTAAGCACGCAGGGTTGCTTTTGAGAAACAAAAAATAATTAACTCCAAACAGTTTCAATAAATATAGTATAAAACGAAATTTATTGAATAATTCCACATAAAATGGTATACATAAGTAAATGACTCATTTTTTCAATGATTTAAATAAAACGCATTTCATAACCTTATTTGTGAAAAAGGCCTGTGCCAATTGATAGAAAAGTACTCCGGATTGAAAATTTTTGACAACCATGAGGTAAATAAAAATCTTCAACCCGCTGGTGAAAACTTTTACAGCAAGAATTACACTATGGAACTTTTCTACCAATTGACATGAAATTACTATCTCAACGCTCGGAGCGCTGCCGCTGAGGGCCTTTGCCAACTGATAAAAAAGAGAAAATTTGGAAAGATCAAACAAAAATTTTGAGATTTCTCGTTGTGAATACGAACGCCATGATGTTTACCTAGCTCGTGGGACTACGCTAAATTTTGACAGCTTGTAAATATGTATACACTCAAAGTTGTTGGCGGTAATAAAGAGTCAAAATCAAAATTGAATCTGGAAAAGAACAAAAAGCTTATGTTAGTTGTGAGTTATAAAATCAATAAAATTTATTTGCGAATATTTGTTAACTCTATTTATTGAAAGACAACCACGCGGAAAAGCTTGTGTTAATTATATTGACAACAGAACCTGGCAGCTCGCACGTTGCCTAAATTCTCAAGTAACATCAAATCCACAAATGAATACATTGCTTGTATTACCATCAATATCACCATGTATAAACTTTGGCAACATACAAAAATAGAGCTTTCGCACGAGCGTTTGTTTGGTTTTTATAATTATTATAATTTCTTCTTTTAATAAAATCACGATTAGTCAAATACTTAAATTTATTTATCTAGTAATAATGCAGCACACAACCCTGAAATGAAAGGGTGAATATAGCTACAACAACAACGATCACTACAACAACATCCCAAAATGGTTGTCTACTGTCTATACTACAGTATATGCAGTAATAAACCTTTTTGCAGTTTTTCACCAATTGGTCTCCGAGGAGTACTTTTGGGTTGTGTGCGGGGTTTTGTTTTGCGGGCACGGCTACACTTACTGTGGGGAATTTCGCCTTATGATTAGAAAAAGGTGTTTTCGAGGTTAAAATATATATCTATAATTGTGTTATTTATGAACTAAATGTAGGTTAAGTATAATATCAATGCGTAATTAAGAATAATATCAATAGTTAATAATTAACGCTTGTGTTTCTATAAACTGGAAACTCACATTGTATTTTTATTAAAACCGTGAATTTTGTGAATTTATCAAGGAAAAGTCTAAATTTCCGAATATATTTAAGTCTTCAAAAAAAAGGTTTGTTTAGTTATAGAGACTTCAATGCCTGCCAGCGCATCCGCCCAGACAACTCATTAAGCACACCCAAATTTGAGCGGAACTCGTCAAAAATACTTAACATCAAAGTATAGAATGTCACAAACATGAATCATACACACATACAATAGCAACTGGTATGAATTGCTACCGTATAAATTCAAGACACGCATTTGGTTAGAGACTGCGTTGGTTATGGTGGTCATAAGTTCAGCCAACACATTCAATGATCCATTACCCGGAGCTGCTCCAATATGATGAGTAGATTTTAGTGAGCCTCACAAGCCACTGCCTCTGGTTACAAGCTGGATATCTGAATATTGGAAAATAAATAGCAATTATCTTTTTAAAATGATAAGAAAAGTGTTTGCTTACAAAACTACCTGTGCCATTCTGCCTTAGTACGGTGGTTGCTCCCTTTCATACCACAGTAATTTTGCATGCAACTCTGAATCAGCAAAATTAATGCTCCTTATCATTATCAACCCGGATAACATTTTACCCCCGAGGAGTACTCAAAAAGGTTTATTACTGTATATACTGTGGTCTATACTGTGGTTGCGAGCGAGGAACTCATTTGCAGCAGCAGCCGAGCGAGGCGAGTAAATGAGCGAGGCAAATTAGGCAAGCAGATTAGACAGGCAAACGGATTGTTTGGTCAGAAAAAATGTATGGGATAAAATTGCATCAACTAAGAATTTCGAGTAAAGGATTGTATGTACACATGAAGATATGTATATATACACATACAGTGACGAGCACAAATGTAACATGGTGTAACACTTTTTATTTCAGCCACCGCTATCTTTCCAACTTCTAACGACTTTCATAGATACTATTGTTGTATATTCTTATTGGTACACCCCTACTCCCTCTCTCATAAAGATTTGAAGTCAATCCAACAACAATAATAAAACCACAGGCAAAAATGTAAATTAAGGCCAATGTTACAGTTTTGCACTCACTCTCAGTGTTGCATTTTACAGTTATCTTTTACTTAGTCGGAAGTCAGATGACGTTTTTCTGTATTGTAATTTATTCAAGAAGTTATTACCAATAAATAATATGGTTAATCAGGTAACATAAATGTAAATAACAGATTTACTGCGAAAACGCGGGACCCTAGGAAAAGTGGCAAAAAATTATGGGGCTCGCCACGTGAAAATGTTAAGACTGAGAAAAAATATAGCCTAAAATGTTATTAAGGACAAAGGAAGTCTGCGAAAAAATATTACTGTCCGATATCTTGTGAACTTAGTAGCAAGTAGCGCTGCAGCCACTATTACAGAAGCGCTTAAGGTATTAAAATTGAATGCAAATCAGTAGACAGCGAGGCGAAGAATTGTCAAATTGAACGCAAAGGCATAATAAAAGAAGAAAAAACCATTTTGATCAAAATACATGTGCGAGAGTGGTAGAATTTTGCCGGATCGAACGAAAACCGGACCGTTGCATATTGGGATATGTTAGCCCTCACAGAATGCAATAAAAAAAACACGTTTTTAAGATTTAATTGAAGGTTAGTTAGTCTGACAAGACTAAATTAATCGCTTTCAATCAGATGGCACGGCATGGTATTGGATCAAAGAACCAAATTAAGCCTAAGCGCATCATGTAAGGCAGGTTGTGAATCACAGTGGTCGGTCAATAATTATTGGGGGTTGTATTTCAAAAATATTGTTGGTCCGTTAGTACGCATTATGCGTACAGTATCTGTTCATATTTCAACAAAATTTACAAGACGTAGTCGAAAAAATGAGAGTTTCTGTTGAAAAATCACCCAAAACATACTGCATATGTTCGCAAAGACTGGATGCAAAAGCAAAAATTCGATATTTTGAAATGACCTCCACAATCCGCGGATATGAATCTCGTCGAAAATTTGCGAAATCAACTAAAAGCGCAGCTTACTAAGTATCCAAGTCCGTCCAATGGAGTACATGAGCTATGAAAGCAAACCAAGGATATATGGGAGGCTATACCTCCAGAATTTTTACAGAGATACAAATAAGGTATGCCAAATGGCATTCAGGAACTAAAAAAAGTAAAAGTTGTAACGAAGCGTTTTCCTGTGAAGGCCCCGACGCTTCTGTTTTCTATGCTGAGGTATACTCGCCGGGCCCAGGGTCCGTTACAATAAATTTATATTGTGGGGCCTTTGCAAATAGTACTTTACTTAATTTCTAAAAACGTGTTACTACTTAATTTCTATGAACATAATACGATTAACGGTGTATGAATTCCTCAAGGTGAATTCCCAGCGCTGCTGCTGGGTGACGTCGACGCTACTCTGTCGGCGTTCTGCTGCAGTGCGACGTCGGCGCTACTGTGTCGGCGCTCTGCTCCTATGCGACGTCGGCGCTCTTGTGTCGGCTGTCTGCTTCTGCGTCACCGTTGCGCGGTCTTGCGCGCGCTATTGCTTGCGACGCTATTCTGTCGGCGCTCTGCTGATGGACGGCGTCGGTGCCACTATGCCGGCGCTCTGCTGCTGTGCGTCGTCGGCTCGACGATGTTGGCGCGCTGCTGCTGTGCGACGTCGGCGCTACTATATCGGCGCTCTGCTGCTGTGTGGCGTTGGTGCGACGATGGCGGCGCGCTGCTGCTGTGCGACGTCGGCGCTCTGCTGCGTTGCGAGCGGGCGTCGCCGTTACGCGTGTTCGCGGTGGACTGTGGAGTGGCGGCGCTCTACCTTTGAACAGCCAAGCCCTGTATAGTCGCCTATGTACAGGTCATGCGCTATTCATTAGCAGCGGTGCGTTCACGACCACGGTTCCGCTAACGACGCACAGTGTCTCGACTATATGGAGGCAGATGGAAATAATAGTACACCTGCACCGATTTTACTGAAACTTGACATGTGCTCTAGTTTTACTTAGAAATAGAGAATTATGAAATTTTGTAAAGATGGAATAATTGCCACGCCCTCTACTCTTGTGGGCGGAAACATTAAAACTCATCCGATTTCGATGAAATTTAGTTTGTAGTCTTTATTTTATTAGAAAAACCTAAATATAAAATATGGGGTAGATTGGAAAACTATAACGTTCAAAACTCACAAAAAATGTGGGCCCAGTCATTAAATGTGATGGAATTTTGGGTAATTTTTGTTTCCTGCTTTCCACCCTCAGAAAACAAAGGTTTTACAATAAAATGACTTAGGTGTCAATACTCGCTTTTTTCCCAATATCTGGTGGGATTTTTTCATTGTTTAAAAAATTCTTTTCGCTAAATTATGCAAAAAGAAGCTGAAAATCAAAAATTAAGAAAATCAAAAATTATATATATTTGCAAAGTCGCGCGCAAAGATCAAATTATATATTCGAAAACTAAATAAAATTCTCTAAAATATTAGTCTAATTTCAAGACCTGATGGACCGGTACTCACACTTTTTTTTCATTGTTTGAAAAATTCTTTTCGCGAAATTATGCAAAAAGAAGCTGAAAATCAAAAATTAAGAAAATCAAAAATTACATATATTTGCAAAGTCGCGCGCAAAGATCAAATTATATATTCGAAAACTAAATAAAATTCTCTAAAATATTAGTCTAATTTCAAGACCTGATGGACCGGTACTCACACTTTTTTTTAATAATAATCTTTAGCATCTACATTTCAAAGTAAATTTGTTGGTAAGAAAATAGGAAAACACCAAATAAATGATAAATACCTTCACCTGAATATTCCACGACATTTAGATAATTAATTACAATTGAAAAAGAAACACTTTCTGTAATGGGTTCAGCGCCAAATGCAACTAAACTGATTAGTCGGTATCGCGCCCATTCCCGTATTTTTTTTGGAAATGTATCGTTCGTGAAGAAGGGGGGTGAGTAAATAATGTAAAATTTGGTACTTATGACTTTTACTATTCCCTCTCTAAGTCAAACCGGTTTTTTTTTACCAACTGTCACCATGACTTTTTTCTACCTGCCTTCATATAGTCACTGCCACTGACGCTTAGATTTTGGGCGACGTCGGTGCGCTGCTCTGGGCGACGTCGGCGCGGGGCTGGTAGGCGAACTGGCGTCGGCGTCGCCCGGCTTCACGGTTGACTGTGGGGTGGCGGCGCTCTACCTTTGAAAAGCCAAGCCTTGTATAGTCGCCTATGTACAAGTCGAGAGCTGTTCTCTAGTAGATGTGCGTTCACGACCACAGCTCCGTGCTGACTGACTCGTATATTGTTAACTCACATCTGTTATAGCTGGTGCTCTTTGTGTTGCTGAGTTGTGTGGGCACATTTTGCGTTGCTATGGCGAGGAGCCAAGTAGTGTTGATACGGTGTCTCGTGTTGGTTGGCCGTGTCGATGATGTTGCTATAGTCGTTGTTGTTGGTGTACGGGTATGCGTTCGTGTGGGCTAAATTCCGCGGATATTTAGTCCTCACACTTCCCCCCCTCTTCGGAGGACTTAGGTTTTAGGATGTTTTGGCGTATAAGTGCGCCTGGCGATTTATCGAGTGGCGATGGCGTGTACAGAT
This sequence comes from Rhagoletis pomonella, assembly GCF_013731165.1. Taxonomy (NCBI): domain Eukaryota; kingdom Metazoa; phylum Arthropoda; class Insecta; order Diptera; family Tephritidae; genus Rhagoletis; species Rhagoletis pomonella. Next base: position 170,862 of record NW_023458592.1, on the reverse strand, counting down.
GCGAATGTTGCGGCGGCGTGGGCGGCGGCTGTACTTGGGGGGCCGCGCGTCGAGCGGTCGCACTGAGATGGTTCGCGTGACTTCCGCGTGGATTGCGGCGGCGTATGTGGCGGCTGCGCGAATAGTGCGCGTGGCTTCAGCGTGGGTAGCGGCGGCGTATGTGGCGGCTGCGCGAATCGTGCTCGCACGCCTGGCGGCTGTCCGTGTGAACATCGCTTGATGCTGGTTGCATGGCTGTGTGGTGGCGTGGGTGAGGGCTGCATCTCTTGTGGCTGCATCTGCTGCTTCGGCGCGTGCGCGAGCGGCGTCCCATGCGCGCCTGGCCGCCTCTGCTCCAGCATCGGGGTGCGGGGTACCTTCGCGTTCTCTTCCGCGATCCGTTCTGGTACCAGTATTTTTCCCTTCTTACATTTCTGGCAGGACTCGCATCGGCGTACGTATCGGCTAATGTCCCGAAACATTCCCGGCCAATAATACCGGTTGGCAATTAGCCCTGCAGTTCGGCGAATACCCATGTGTTTAGCATTTGATATGTTGTGGTTTTCGCGTAATACTCGTAGGCGGAGAGGGCTTGGCACACACAGCTTCCAGCCTCTTCACACACACAGCACAACCTCTTGTATCGTGTAGTCGGCGTACTTCTCCGGGTCGGTACGTGTTTCGTCAACGCGTTTGTTTCACCACTTGCATCGTGGTTCCGCCACTGTTGTTCGTCGTAGTTTTTCTAGCGGCCGTCGAGATAGTGCACCCGCGACTGTGGTTGCGCCGCTCATGTTCTCACATTTTTGGAGTTTCTCTACCAGGAAGCCGCGTGTACGGGCTACCTCATCCTCGTGGTTGGGGTACTCGTGATTTACCCTGCTGACCTTCTCGCGTATGGTCCTTCGTCTTCTTCGGCTCCTTATTTAGTGCCCCTTGGTGGACGATATCTCGTCGTGGCGAGTGATTTGGCATCCTCTGTGAGTGGTGGTGAGTTGATTGGCGCCGTCAGTCTGGATTGTGTAGGTGGCTCGGCCAGAGTTATCTGGTGGCCGCCGAAGGGCATTGTGGCCCCCATACCTCCTAGTGTGTCCAGGGCCAGGATGATGTCGTCAATTGCCCCAGGCAAGACATGCAGTATGGCGTCGTGAGTCATCTTTCCAGGGCGGACTACGGTCCTAACGGCATCGAAAATTTGGCTCTTGGTGCCATCGGCCATTAGGATTCCTAAGGCAATGTTTATTCTCTCCCTGTTCCCTGAGCTGGCAATGCGTTCCGCTAGGCTGACAGACACAAAACTCCTCGAGGCACCAGTATCGATGACGGCTTCCGCCGGCTCTCCACCCAGCAAGATTAGGGCGTAGAGTCGGCCGTGCTCCTGCCTCAAAGTTACTGGTTGTTCGGCATTGTACTCGTGGTCTTTATTGCGCCTGTTCCATGGCGCTTCTGGATGGTGCTGGTCCGGGCGCGTTGGTGATCGCTGTTGAAATGACAGTCTCGGCTGGGGGGTCGACATCATGGGATCATCACCAACGTGTCTCGCTACTTCGCGTCGTGATACTTCTGTGGCCCGCCGATGGCTTTCGTAGATGCTTTCATAGTCTTCTGCGAGAGTGAGGAATTCCGTCGAAGTGTTAAAATCTCGCCGTCTGATGTAAAGCAAGTACTCCGGGTGGCTATTTCGAAAAATCCTTTCCAGCCGTTGTTCACTACTGTAACCCGCGTGTCGCATCAGGTTTTGAATCGCGATCACGTAGTCCTTAAATTTTTCTCGCGGGCGCTGCCTCCGTTGCCTTATGTCATCTTCCAGGCGTTGAAAATACGGGCCGGTAGGAAAAAGTGCAGGAAATCACGTTTGAATAACGCCCAGTTGGTCCAATGCTCGTTGTTGTTGCGGTAGCACTGGAGGGCGGTGCCGCCTAGCAATTCAGGCATCGTCTTTGGTAATAAGTCTGCATTTAATGTGTAGACGTCGGCCAGCTCCTCTAATCGTTCTGTAAACGCCAACGGGTCGCGTCCTCCATCGTACTTCACTGACCACTTGCGTACCTGGTCGATGATGGGCGCAAAAGTAACGGTAGTGTAGTGTGCCTGACCACTCTAATGCATGTGCATATTGCTGACGCGAGAAAGCAAGTCGATGTCCAAACCGCGTTTGACATACTTTTAATAATTATGACACACGTGAAACACTTGAGACACCGTTCTTGTTACGTCAGCAATATTGACCATGTTGCAAGCGATCAGAGTACTCGCCAAAGGTAACATGCAAAACAGTTTTGCATGACACATTAGAAGTAGGGGAAATGGAAGTAACCAATGATTTGATTGGTTGCTCATAGAAATAAGAATTTAGGTTAATTTAGATTGTAAGCATATAAAAGACGGCGATGAGCCGAAATAAAGTCATTCTTGGTTTAAGACGCAATTCTATTGTTAGTACTTATTCCTTGAAGCAAAATCGTGCATTTTAATGCTCGGAAGAAATCGGCTGAGGAGCTAAGATAGTACCTAATCCTTTGAAATATCCACTCGGTTCTGTAGAACCACCACATGGCGATCCTGCTTTAAATGAGCGACCATAAAGAGGGAACTTCTTGTGACGAGGAGTACATACCAGAACATATCGAGAAAAGCCACCCACAATATCCTGAGTACTCACCAACACCAAAGGAAGCCGGACCAAAGGCTATAACGCTTCAAGAGTACCGAAAGAGGCAACTTGTGCAAAAAGCTAAGTTAGCGGAATTCAGGCAACAAACTGCCGAATTCAAACCAAAAAAGCGGGGCGGCAGAAAGCGACAACATCAAAGGGAGTGTGCAAACCTACAAAGGATAATAGACATAAGTAAGGGTCAACAAAGAACAAAACTGATAAGCGAACTGAAACAACTGCGCAAAAATGGGTGGAACCCAAACAAAGGAAGAAATAGTAAACAACAACAACAACGCAGCAGCAGCAGCAGCGGCACAAGCTGGCAATCCAGCAGTAGGTGACTTTGCGAAAAACCTAGTATATATCAACACTTTCATTCTCGTAGTTTTACTACTAGCTAAGCTCAATACACACTATAAAAAATACATAAAAAAGCAAGCATATAGAAATGTTAACACAGTTTAAAATGTAAAACAAAGCACAATAAAAGAGAATAAATGGAATTCACAGTGTTGGAAGATTTACTAAATAAACTAAAAAAAAGTCCTAATAGAACATATACCCAACAATACATAGATGCAACGCAAGCATCAATAGCGAATAGTTGGAAAACTATAGAGCAACACGCAAGCACTGAAAACTTGCCACAGCTTCGTGAAAAATTCCATGAACTAAAGACTAAAATAGAATCATATTTAGTCTTAAAAGAAGAAGCGATTGAGCGAAACACAAACAAATCAGAAACAATGGCAACTTTTGATCTGGTAACAGCTAATAAGATCGTTCCAACCTTCAATGGGGACTTTAAGGAACTCAACAATTTTCTAGGGCTAATTGAATTCTACCATGGCACCCTTTCAAACGAGGCTAACAAGACGATTCTTGTTAAATTCGTTCTGGCCACAAAGTTGTCAGAGAATGTAAAAAACAAAATTCTGGCGGAAGAAACACCGAACAATCTGGAAGCACTAAAAGCAACACTAAAAAAGGTATTCCGATCAAACAAGACAGCGTCAGGAGTGCATGCAGAAATTGCTAAAAGTATACAGGGAGCTCAAACAACCCTCAACTTTGCAAAATAAGAGGCATCTCGAGTCACAGACTGACTGCCAACAAGGCGGTTGAAGTTGACATTAATTGTCAAGATTACAAAATCAAGACTAAATTTTATATCTTGGAACAAATAAACAACCTAGAAGCAGATGGAGTCCTGGGCAGGGACTTCCTAATAAATTACAGGTGCAAAATCGATTACGAAACGAAGGTGATAACTCTAGAGCTAAAGGAAGGTCAAATCACTCTACCCATGTATATGCGATCAGATGATTTCAAAACAGCGCGTGGCCTAGGCAACAGAATTTATTATTACAACAATAATAGGCGAAACAATGACGATTACAACAGGTTTATGAGGGTTAAAAATGAGATGCAATTAGACAACAAAGCAAGAACCACCAATGCAATTTTAGAAATCTGGGAAAAATACCAATATGCATTTCACATTGAGGAAGAAGTTCTAACTGTCAACAACTTCTATCAGCAACATATTGAGCTCGCAGATAAAACCCCCGTATATATAAAAAATTATAGAATGCCACACGTGCAGCTCCAGGTAATCGAAAAAGAAGTTGACAAATTACTGAAGGATGATGTTATCGAGCACTCCACTAGTCCTTATAACTCACCATTGCTAGTCGTACCAAAAAAGAGTAACACAGAAGAAAAGAAATGGAGGCTAGTGGTGGATTTTCGAGCATTAAACAAAAAAATTGTTGATGATAAATTTCCCATAACTCGCTTAGATGACATTTTAGACAAACTCAAGGGAGCGCGGTATTTTAGCACATTAGATATGACAAGTTCATTCCACCAAATTCCGTTGGATCATGTTTCGAGGAAGCTCACAGCATTTTCTACCGGTAAAGGGCACTACCAGTTCAAAAGGCTACCATTTGGACTAAAAATCGCAACAAACAGTTTCCAGAGAATGTTATCAATTGCACTCAGCGGACTCAATCACGCAGCATTTCTTTATGTGGATGACGTAATAGTATTCGGGAAGAACCTTCAAGAGCATAATCGAAATTTAGAAAAAGTGTCAGCGAGATTGAACAAATACAACCTTAAACTAAATCCGGAAAAATGCAAGTTTTTAAAAACAAAAGTAACCTACTTAGGACATCTGATCACTGATAAAGGAGTGACAACTGATCCCAGTAAACAGGAAGTCGTTAAAAACTATCCTAAACCAAAAAATGCGGATGAAGTTAGAAGCTTTGTAGCATTCTGTAATTACTACAGGCGATTTATAAAAAAATTTGCAGAAATTGCTCAACCACTCAACCAGCTGCTCAAGAAAAATCAACTATTCGACTGGAACAGCAAATGTGAGAAAGCCTTCTGTAATTTAAGAGACAAACTACTCTCCCCACCAATACTCTGTTATCCGGACTTCTCAAAGCGGTTCATACTCACAACAGATGCTTCTAACTTTGCGCTAGGAGCAGTACTATCACAGGGTGAAGTTGGAAGAGACAAACCTATTGCATATGCAAGCAGATCCCTAAACAAACATGAATTGAACAAACCAATAATAGAAAAGGAGCTATTGGCGATTCACTGGGGGATATACCATTTTAGACCCTATCTGTACGGCACAAAATTTTCCGTATACACAGATCACAGACCACTGGTGAGCTTGTTCAAGCACAATAATCCGTCGTCCAAAATGACTAGAATAAGGGTCGATCTGATGGACTATGATTTTGACATAGTATATAAACAAGGAAAGATGAATACCAATGCTGATGCACTATCACGCATTCAGCTTGACATGGAAAAACTGAAAGAAATGATTCCGAAGCACGAAATTAACATAGTAACCAGGGCAATGAAGAAAGCACAAAGTTCAAACGCAAAAGAAGACGAAAATTTAAGCCAAGGGCAAATAAAGTCACGGAATATGGGAGCTTCAAACACAAATATGCAGACTGATCACCTACATGTTTGGGAATGCACATCAATTTCTGATATACGACGAGTGAAAAGACTTGAATTCAGATATAGGAAGGATGAAAGCATGAAGCCTAAGGATATAAAAATTACAGTATCGAATAGAGACTTTATCATTGAATATAACGACCAAGCAGTGTCAAAAATAGACGCAATTTTACGTGAGCTATTAATCGAAGCCAGCAATATTGGCTCACGAAAGCTATCGCTTGCAAAGAATAGTGAAATCTTTGAGAAAATAAGTATAACTGAATTTAAAACTGTATTTAATAGGATACAAATGCGGAGAAATATAAATGAATGCCTTGATATAATTCTCTTTGATGCGCCAAAAAGAATTGAGTCACAATCCGTAATGCAAAAATTAATAAGGGACTACCACAACTCAATTCATGGTGGCCACTGCGGTATAAGAAGAATGCTAGCAAAGCTCAACAGAAATACGTGTGGAAGAACATGAGACAAATGATAATAAAGTATGTCAATAACTGCAAGCAATGCGCGACAGCAAAAGTAACACGATACACAAAAGAAAAATACAATATGACGGACACACCGGCGACGTCATTTGACGAAATCGTCGTCGATACAGTAGGTCCACTACGCCCATCCAAACAATTTCGATACATGCTAACGTTGCAATGTGAGTTAACGAAATATATTGTCATAATACCGCTTGAAACAAAAGATGCGGTAACCGTTGCAAAAGCTATTGTCGAGCAATTCATTTTAAGATATGGCTGTATGCGAAAAATAAAAACTGACAAGGGCACAGAATTTACTAATGAGCGGCTAAAAAATATATGTAAACAATTACAAATAAATAAAGTGCACTCAACTCCATTCCATCACGAGACATTGGGTTCAGTTGAACGAAATCACAGGGTGTTAAATGAATATTTGATGACATTCAAGAACACGGATAATTGGGACGAACTCATACCCTACTACATGTACTACTATAATTCGACACCACACATGTCCACGAAGTACTCCCCCTTTGAGCTTGTATTTGGCAAACTGTGTGCATTACCAAATGACATAGTGGCCGCTAAAGAAAAGGTGTATGATATAGACAATTATATGAATGAACTAAAACTGAAGCTTAGATATGCACATGACAATGCTGCTAGAAATTTGAATGAAAGCAAATTAAGAGCTAAAGATAAGCAAACAAAAGTGAATAAAGCAAACT
>NW_023458592.1:160661-164010 GCF_013731165.1 Rhagoletis pomonella | reverse complement strand
GCGACGTCGGCGCTTCTATGTCGCGTGGCGGCGCTCTACCTTTGAACTGCCAAGCCCTGTATAGTCGCCTATGTACAGGTCATGCGCTATTCATTAGCAGCACGACCACGGCTCCGCTAACGACGCTTAGATTTTGGGCGACGTCGGTGTGCTCCTCTGGGCGAACTGCCGTCGCCGTCGCCCGGCTTCACGGTTGACTGTGGGGTGGCGGCGCTCTACCTTTGAACAGCCAAGCCTTGTATAGTCGCCTATGTACAAGTCGAGAGCTATTCTCTAGTAGCTGCGCGTTCACGACCACAGCTCCGTGCTGACGGACCCGTATGTTGTTAACTCACATCTGTTATAGCCGGTGCTCTTTGTGTTGCTTAGTTGTGTGGGCACATGTTGCATTGCTATGGCGAGGAGCCAAGGAGTGTTGATACGGTGTCTCGTGTTGGTTGGCCGTGTCGATGATGTTGCTATAGTCGTTGTTGTTGGTGTAGGGGTATGCGTTCGTGTGGGCTAAATTCCGCGGATATTGATATTGATATATGAACATAGTGTTAACAATTCTTTTTTTCGTGAAAATTGTCAAAAACTTATTAAAAATATATAAGTGCAAAACTGTAACATATGCCTTACTTTGAATTTTTGTCTGCTGGTTGTATTATTGTTGTTGGACTCTTTTCAATTCGTTGTGAGAGATGAAGTACAGGGGTACCAATACGAATATACAACAAAAGTATGAATGTCGTTAGAACTTGGAAAGATAGCGGCGGCTAATATAAAAAGCGTTACACCATGTTACAGTTTTGCTCGTCACTGTATATGCACATATCCTGTAGTCAAATGAACTAGCTGTAAACTACCTCACAACTAGTATGAACCGCATGCCCAACTAGTCAGCCAACTATCTTTTTTCCATGCAATCAACTGGTATTTTTACATGGGGATGTCCTACGAGATGGCAATTGTCAGATGTCGGTCAAAAATGTACCAGTCTCATACTAGTTCAAAATAGACAGAAAAATACTAGTCTAATTATGGACTAAAACCATTACTTTGGGAGTCAAAAAATAAAATGAATTCATGAATATACAATAAAAAACTTTTAAGTACACTTTAATATATTACACATCATTTAGCAGCTTTAGATTTGCCAATAATTAGTGTTAAATCTGTTGTGTATTATTTGAAAGCAAAAATAAATACATAGTTATTTAAAACTTTCGAATATAAATTTAAATGCATTTTTCATTAAATGTTATTAAAAGTAAAAGGTTTCAGGTACAATAAATACTATATTTTTATCTTTTTTAATGATATTGAATACGCAAAAAAAACATTTTAGTTAAAAATAAAATGAATACTTTAGATCATTTTTGAATGAACTAAAATAAAAATAAAAGTTTTCATTAAAATAAATTAAATTCATTAACTTTGCACATTTCAGTCTATTATTTTGAAAATTTTTTATAAAAGTAATAATGTTTAAAATTTGAGATTTGGATAAGAATAAAATAAATAAATAATTCTTAATTTTTGTCCATAGTTTGGCTTGTTGATTGATAAAAGATATTAATTAAATAATTATATTAATCGTGTAATTAAAAAAAGTCAAAAATAACTGAAAATGATCAAAAATAACAAAATAATGATGTAATTAAAATTAATGAATCAAAATTTTTTTAAAGTAATTAATTACACAGGCCGACAAAATTTTTACCCAAAAACCAGACAATACTTTCCCGAAGGTTTATATTACAATTTTAAATTCACGGATTTTCCAACAAAAAGTGCTGCGGATAGTACACATGGCCGCTATGTTACTTACATGATTTTCAAGATATAGAAAAATTGGAAAATTCGTTAACTTAAAATTGTAATATCTTAGCGAAGCAAAATTATATTTGAGCAAACTCAACGCCGCTTCAAAGAGAAAGACTTGTACTTTACCACCTTTTTTGTATTTTTTTGAGAAAAATTACTCTGGCTGGCATACACGACTTCAAAAATGGGCAAAAACGGAATTTTTTTGCACTTATAGGTTAGAATATCTCAAAATCCTGATGTGATAGAGCAATTCTGTGGCCAGATTTGAATTCAGCGCACCGAAAACCTTCGGGAAAGTATAGTCTGGTTTCAAGGTAAGGAGATCGGTCTTATTTTGTCGGCCTGTGTTATTAATCATTAAAAAGGTGGTAATATAGATATTTAATCATTAAACGGCTTTCCAAAAAAACCTTGCTTTAATTAATAATCATTATGAATAATAATCATTATTTAACAGGACTGGTATAATTGAATAATATAGTGCTTTATTGTATTAAACTGTCTAAGTCAAATAAAACAGGGCATGAATAAAACGTTTTGTACTTGGTACAAGTCTGGTAATTTTCGAACTAGTTCGGTTTTTGTCTGGAAATTCTAGTTGTAAACTAGTATTTTTCTTGACTAGTTTGGGATTTCACTGCAGGGCAACTAGTGAGCCAACTATCTTTTTTCCATGCAATCAACTAGTATTTTTAACATAGGGATGTCCTACGAGATGGCAATTGTCAGATTTCGGTCAGGAATATACCAATCTCATCCTAGTTCAAAATATACAGAAAAATACTAGCCTAATTATGGACCAAAACCACTACTTTGTGAGTCCATAGTTTGGCTTGTTGATTGATAATAGAAATTAATCAAATAATTATATTAATCGTGTAATGAAAAAGAGTAAAAAATAATTGAAAATGATCAAAAATAACAAAATAATGATGTAATTAAAATTAATGAGTCAACATTTTTTTAAAGTAGTTAATTATTAATCATTAAAAAGGTGGTAATATAGGTATTTAATCATTAAACGGTTATCCAAAAAAACATGCTTTAATTAATAATCATTATGAATAATAATCATTATTTAACAGGACTGATATAATTGAATAATATAATAATATATTGTGTACTTTGTTGTATTAAACTGTCGAAGTCAATTGAGACAGGGCATGAATAAATCGTTTGGTACTTGGTGCAAGTCTGGTAATTTTCGAACTAGTTCGGTTTCTGTCTCGAAATTCTAGTTGTAAACTGGTATTTTTCCTGACTAGTTTGGGATTTCACTGCAGGGTAGGTATGTATTTATTTATGTATATATTCTGGCTGCCGCTGTGGTGTAGTGGTAAGCAGTGCGCGCTTTCACTCATCAGCACCTGGGTTTTATTTATTTATTTATTTATTTATTTATTTATTTTTTACAGTCTGTTAGACTTATATTGCAACAAAGATTTAACATTCTTATAATTAGATTTTAGATTTAAAATATAATATAAATATTAAATATTAAATACAAAATACAAAATGCTCTACAGAAATTTTTAAA
>NW_023458592.1:158368-160561 GCF_013731165.1 Rhagoletis pomonella | reverse complement strand
CTGATAAACAAAAAATTTTCAGGTAAAAGTGTCACCGTTTTTGAAATATTTACATTTTTTCGAATTTAAAAAAAATCGTGCCTTTTCATGTGTTTTCTTTAACTGCAACTACAAACCGGGTAATACTTAGTAAATTTTTTATGTAAAATACTTCCAGATAGTTGCCTCTCCATACTCAAATGCAATGTAGTTAAAATATATTAAGGAACCATCATAAAATTAGGACTATTTCTGGATTTTTAACTTTTTGATATATTCTTCCCCAACTTTGACTATCTCGGGTGAAAAAAAAATGTACTGAGCTATAACTTTTCATTACATAAAAAAATTGCTCATTTAATAAAGATTTCAGAAAGGTGCCACTCTTACTGTTTCGAATAGAAAATAAAAGTTATAGCCACTTGTGGGCAAAGGACTGAGACACACTAATACAAACTGTATTTAACAGATTTAAATTTAAGTTGCTCTTGTTACCGACCAATGACATGCTAAATAGTACAAAGGTACATTATTGCCCGCTCCTGATCTTATGTTATGTTACTTACCGGAACTCGGACTAGAGTCTATAACAAGGGCTATATCTATCAAAATTTTTTTGAAGGATGGGTTAAACGTGAAGTAAAATATATATGAGTTGTTTGAAGAAAAATGTATTCATTTATTGATAAAATATGCTCAAATTGGCGACCTTCTACTCTAATACAAGCTCGGTACCTTTTAAGAAAAGACGCTTTTAGAGATCTTAAATTCCATTGGGCTATATCAGCAGCAGCTCCATTTATTTGTTCCCGCAAATGCTCTTCGTTTTGAATTGTTTTTGAATAAATTTTGTCCTTAAGATAGCCCCAGTAAAAAAAAAAACGAATGGATTCAGGTCTGGCGATCGAGCGGGCCACGTGATTGGCCCGCATCGCCCAATCCATCGGCGAGGATAAGTTTCGTCTAAATGAGCTCTTACTTCACGCCCGTAGTGAGCAGGGCACCCGTCATTTTGCAGCCATAGTCTTCGCCGCAGGTTTAAGGGTACATCTTCCAAAAGAGTTGGAAGCCGTTCCTGAAGGAACTCTAAATAACTGTGAGAGTTGAGCGTTGGCGGCAGTTCCACAGGTCCCAATATTAGACAATTAAAAATACCGCACCATAAATTTATTTTGTACCGGTACTGCGAACGATCTTCTCTCATTTCGTGAGGATTGTCTATCTGCCAACTGTGAAGGTTATGTAAATTAAAATAACCATCACGTTTGCATGATGATTCATCGCTCCAAATTATTTTATTAAAAAAGTTGGGGTCTGATTCATGCATTCGCAACATTTCACGGCAAAATCTAGCTCTCGACAGGTAATCTCTTTCTTGTAGAGCCTGAACACGTTGAATGTGGTATGGATGAAATCGATGGTCTTGTAAAGCTTTGTGAACTGTAGTTTTTGGTATTCCCGTCCGTCTTTCCATCATTCTCACTGAAGTCGATGGACCTAGTTCCACTTCCTCTAACACAGCTTCAAAATCTACCGTTGCAGGACGTCCTGTTTCGCCGCCACGCCTTCCAGGTATGCGACCTTAAAAAAGTGAAAAATGATAGTTAACAAGCAAGCAAACAAGAAAGGTGTAAAAATCACTTACCTTCATATATTTCTCTATGGGTCCGGGCGAATACTTCACGACCCGGATGTCGACGATTGGGGTTTCGCTCTGCATAGGGTCTTTGAGCAGCTCTGGCATTACAGCAAGCTTCACCGTAAATTAGGTGAATATCCGCATATTCATGCGACATATACTGCGTGACCTCTGTCATAGTATTAATAACACAATGTTCGAAGGGTCCAATTTCACAAAATCCACTTTCACTAATTCCGGTAAGTAACACAAAATAATGTCAGGAGCAGGTAATAATGTACCTTTGTACTATTTAGCGTGTCGTTTGACGGTAACAAGAGCAAATTCAATTTAAATCTATTAAATACATTCTAGCGTGTCTCAGTCCTTTACCCACAACAGCGGCTATAACTTTTTTTTTCTATTCAAAACAGTAAGTGTGGCACCTTTCTGAAATCTTTATGAAATGAGCAATTTTTTTATGTAATGCAAAGTTATCGCTCAGTACATTTTTTTTTTCACCCGAGATAGTCAAAGTTGGGGAAGAACATATCAAAAAGTTAAAAATCCAGAAATAGTCCTAATTTTATGATGGT
>NW_023458592.1:153123-158268 GCF_013731165.1 Rhagoletis pomonella | reverse complement strand
ATCAATCACTTTAATCATATTTTTAGCTAACTTAAAACAGTTAAATTAAATCAGGTTAGGGAACTTCCTATTCTTCTTAAACGGAATCGCTATATCTACAAATTATTTTATACTTTTTAGTTCTTTTTGTAATAAAAGCGTGTTTTTAGTTTTTTTTAACTATAATATTATTTTCTACTTTTTAGTCTTTTGAAATCTTGCAGTTAATATTATACTAAATTTGACTTAACAAACAAAATTTTCAATATATTTCAATTTAAATAGATAATACACCTATTCTGAATATAAACCAAATTTGAGCACAGATGCCGAATTTTTAATTATATAGACTCACGCGCCACATAACTGCCAAAATTTTTTGTGTAGTTATTTCTTTTCATGTAAGCAATATGCATTCTAAATGTGAACTTAATCGGATCATAAATACGGGTTTTTCAAATATCTCGACTCCTGCGCCACCTGTCGGGAAAATTTTTTGTGGATTTATTTATTTTCATATAAGTCATATATGTTCTAAATATGAACCACATCGGATCATAAATACGGGTTTTCCAAATATCTCGACTCCTGCGCCACCTATCGGCAAAATTTTTTTCGGATTAATTTCTTTTCATATACGTAATAAATGTGCTAAATACGAACCAAATCAGACCATAAATGCGGGTTTTACAAATATCTCGACTCCTGCGCCACCTAGCGGATTAAAACATTGAGCTAAGTTTGAAGTTTCAAGTCTGTAGCTCATCGGGAAGTTTGTTAAATATTGACTGCAAAGTTCCAGGACATACATACATACATACATACATACAAGTGAAGTTAAATAAAAGCTTGTAAAAACAATTGGCTTTAGAAAGCAGAATACGTAAATATGTTTAGTTTTTTAGATCATACTTTCATTATTAAGATAGGTCCTTACGGTCTTTAAAAACTATATTTAACGCAATGAGGCGTATTCATTGTCAAAATTAAGTTGGTACTTAAAGTTAGTTGTAGCTTTATGACATCATTTTGGATGGGTTATCTGTCAATAAAGTTACAACCAACTTTTAATACCAACTTATTTTTGACAACGAATACGCCGCAATCAGATTTTCTAACCCTTTCAAAATAGGCGACTATCGATAGTTAAAAAAAATATCGCCCACTACCGATTGTCGGGACTATCGATAGTTTGCCACCACTAGCTCATTGGCGATGCTCTCTGTTTTTGATAATTTTTTTACGGAACCTCAATCATGTGTTCCTATTTTTCGAGTGAACGTAAAAAGTGAAATTTGGAGGTGAACTTTGCAGCCAATTAATATGTATATAAGTAGGGCTCGTAATCTCATGCACTAAAAAACCGAAAATATGCGCATATAAAAAGCATTTAAAATTTAAAAGTATGCGCTGTAAACAAGTAAATTATGCCATTAAAAACATTTTCCCAATATTTTATTGCCGGTACAAAAATAAATAACACTTGTATTCTAACAAGCAAATAACGAAAACAATTCATTCCAAAAAACAATACAAATTTATGTATAAAATTAGTTTATAATAAAGCAGACAGTTACAATCTTGTGCAAATAGAAACATTGACACTTTAGTAGTGGTTCAGATGAATGTTTGGTGGCCCTGGTGTTGAGCTTCACCTTGCTAGTCCGTCAGCTCTGTCCTAAGTGCTCCATTACCCCACGTCTCCACCTTCTACAGATTCTATTAAAAAAGCTGTGGTAAGACAGAAATGTCAGGTGGAGACCGCAAATTTCCACTGTCAAACCATATCTGTCTTGCCAAATTTCTTACCATCGCTGTCTTAACATCAGCTGTCATTTCGTAGTTTGACAACTCAGTTTTCATTTTACGGCGCCATCTACATTGGGTACAGACCGATCTGATTGGCTTGATGCCATTCTGAAAGTGATATGTTAAGCAGCAAGTTGCCCACATGAGAAAACAGGACAATGTCAAAACAGATATTTGACAGATGCTAAGACATATTTGGTAGAAAAAGGAGACGTGGGGTTAGTTGAGATCTAACACAGGTGGCCGCTTGGCTATCCGAGAAGATATTCAGATGAATAATTTAAAAAATATAAGGTATTTTTTGTCAAGAGATTTCGCACAAAATTTAAATGGTTATCAATAAAAAAAATATGCAAAAACCATATGCATTTAATGTAAAATATACTAAAATATAAGCCATAAATTTGCAAAAACAAGTATTTTTTGCAAAATATGCAAAACCATGCATTCACTGCAAAATATTCATAAATATGCACTAACGATTGAATGCCATTTTAAAGGAAATTTCATGATTCGTAAAGCAAACTGAACCATTTCCATTTGAAGATGACCAGTAAAAACATACATTTACATGAGATTCCGAGCCCTATACATAAGTATATGCTATACATACATATTTTTCTATATATGTACATAGATATTATGTATATCACATGTACAATAAAACATGATATCCTTTCTGCTTTCAGGATCTGCGTCGTCTTAATTTGGCTGATAATTCCATTCTGGAATTAGTTCCGCGCACATTCTTTTTACTCAACAAGTTAAGATATCTAGACTTGAGCGGTAATCCACTACAAGATCTACCTCCGGACGTATTTCGAGATGTGCCGGTATGTTTGTTACTTATAAGAAAATCCGAAATTTCACGGAAAATCATCGAACTATGTTTAATTATTTATAGGCAATAACTACCTTTAATAAGCATGAAACTATTAATTTATTTGTATATTAAAACGGTTTCCCCTAGCAGCCATTACAAGTTAATTAAAAAGTAATATGTTATTTTTGGTACGACTGATTGGAAATGTAACGTTTTGGCGAGTTTATTATAAAAATATTATGACTTAAACCTTCCAAAAAAATTTTACTTTTAGGTCCACGAACTGTTAAAGGAGTATTCGATTACGTAATGTGCATTTACGCCGCTGGGATCTGTTTCATTCTCTTCACAGGGGTGTAGCACACCACGGTTTCAGTTTATCTGATGTATATACTGCAGAATAGTGCCGCTGCTTAGGGTGAGAACCTGGTAATTCCTCTATTACGTAACGGTCATTTTTCAGCGACCGCGTAACTATGAATGTAACCTTATAAAGAGGTTCCAATTTACGTGAATATCCGGTACTGGGTAGCTGCATTACGTCGCATTCGCATGTTATACCAAAACCCTAAATACTATGCGTATACGGAAACTACATATTTTACAATCTCAGTTGCATAAATGTAGAGTTAAGGACTCGTAATAAAAAATTTTCAAACTTGATTTCCCAAAATTTCCATTTTTACACATTCATGTTTCTGGCATACGGGCGACAATATATTTGAAATGTAAATTTAAACAGAAAAATGCATAAAAAAATTATAATAACGCAAAAATATTGGTAATAACTGCATGGGAGGTGGACGTGGTTATTGACAGATGTCGCCAAAATTTAATACTAACATAAATTATACGAAAGGCAATTTCGGCACCGACATTCATTAAAATAAGTATCTAAATTTTGTTCGAGTTGGAGTGTTTACTAATAGGGAATTTACATGATTCAACTTTCACAGGCGATTAGTTGAACCAAAAGTTGAACGAAAGTAGGCAGCCGACCAACTTCATTTAAAGCGATTAGCTGAAAGGCCGTTTACACCAGGCGATTGTTGCTTTCAACTAAAAATCGCCTCATGTAAATTCCCTATAACAGACACTGCTGAACCAATTCATGTCGTCATTCTGAATATTTTGATAAACCGTCGTTTAAAGTACAAAACCGCGTATTGTCATTCTGCAAAACCGCATTAGCTGCCAAAAATTGAATTTGCTCACATAAGCTCTTGGCTCAATCCTTATCCATTCGTCCTGAAATATACTAGCCAGAAATGCGATTGCTTTTTAAAAAAGATAACCATTTTCAAATATGAGTATCGTTGATTTTATATATATATATTTTTTTTTTTTTGATAAAGGTGTTGCTCATTTTCTTCATTAAAAAATCGTCGAACATACTTAGATAATATGAAAGAAAATGACCTACATCGTCAAAAAAATGCCACACAGCAACGGTTAATCCAAGCTACTTTAAACTTGCACTTTATTATACTGAAATTGAATGAGCTAAAAAATTGCAAAATACTAAAAAAAAATTAAATTGAAAGTTCGAGATTTTTACGAAAGTTTGTCCATTTTTTTAATGTTGCCCAAAGATTTAAACTTATTTCTATACAGCGCCATCCATTGGATAAATTTTCTGCAAAATAAGCGATATGAGAAATTCAGTTTGTATGGGAGGTGCCACGCTTCCTTTTCCAATATCTTCCACTTTCCGTCGTGAGCAAAGTATTAATAACATATCGTCGTTTAAAATACAAAACCGCGTGTCAAGATAATGCAAAACCGCATATGTGAGGTTTCATAAATTATTTTCTAGAGAGTAAAAACACTTATATTTCAAAATGGTTCTCTTGTTCTCTTTTTTATAAAGCAATCGCATTTCTGGCTAGTATATTTCAGGGCGAATGGATAAGGATTGAGAAAGAGTTTGTGTGAGCAAATCCAATTTTTGGCAGCAAATGTCAGTTACGCGGTTTTGCAGAATGACGATACGCGGTTTTGTACTTTAAACGACGATATATACGTAACTGTATCAAATTTCAGTACGTTGGCTTAAGCGGTTCCAACGATAAGCGATATGAGAATTTCAGTTTATGTATATGGGAGGTGCCACGCTCCCTTTTCCAATAGCTCCCAGTTTTCGCTATAAGTAGGGTATTTACAATTTATGCATCCGTGCCAAATTTCAGTTCCCAGCATAGTTGGTTTAAGAGATATATTGGTGCCTTCTTTCAAAATTTTAATGTGACGTATGTATGTATATGTGTAGATGTTCATCATTCTCTCACTTTGTAAGCGCGTTAGGAATATCCCGACCCCAGCGACCCCTATCGCGTAAGTTTTTAGTCCAAATATTCCTTTTCAATTGGCTAACAAATGCTCTGCAACTAAATGCAGTTTTTAGGAATATCCCGACCTCAGCGCCACCTAGCGATACAATTTTTTGTCGGAATATTTCCCTTCAAGGTTCTGATATATTGCTCAAATGGTGACAGGTAATAAGATCAACGGAAATAAGGTCAATTGACTTTATT
>NW_023458592.1:148184-153023 GCF_013731165.1 Rhagoletis pomonella | reverse complement strand
AATAAAGTCAATTGACATTATTTCCATTGACCTTATTACCTGTCACCGTTCAAATATGGACGAAATCGGTCAAGCCGTTTAGTAGTTTAGTGACATACAATATACGGCAAACCATGATACAAAAAAGAAGGTAGTTTCATTGTCACATTTTGGGCACCATATTAACTACATGACAATTAAGCAGATTGTGACATTTCATGCTACCATAAATAATTTGTTTGTAAAAAAATAAAAATAAATTTCAAAATTTAAAGAAAAGTTTTCTTCGATTTGAGCAACAAAGAAAATTGAATTTCATACATCTTAATATTTGCAAAACAAGCGACCAATGCCTTCTGTGAAACTAAAGACCGGTAAATATGTTGCCCACCCAAAAAATTATTTATTATTAAATTTGTTTATTATAATTTTGATGTGCTTTGCAAAAGGAAGCCCAAGTAAGTCTTTATTTTCGGAGCCTCGTGATATCATAGAATTGTCTCTATTATAGTTAAGGACGATGATATTACTCGACTTTCTCGCAATAATTTTTATTAGGATATACGCAAATGCATTCCGATCCAGCTGAAGATTATGACAAAATGAAAGACTACGTACAACAGATAAGAGTTAAACGTCATATGCGAACATCAAAGAGTTAGCGCATTTAAAACAATTTGGCAAATCATTTATGCATAAAATTCTGTAACCCATTAACAACAATTTTCATCATTGCAACGTGTCGACATTCATAACACACGATCCGAAAATTGTTGCTAAGAGTTTCGCGAACCAACTTATTTTGTATAGAAAACTTACTGTAAAATATTACGAAAAAATATTTAAAAATATTATAGACATGTCTATTAGGGTGGTAAAAAAAAAATTTAAGTCGGAGTTTTAATACTCTCACCCCCAGGATTGCTCTATACCGAAAAAATATACACCTATTTTTTCAAATTTTAAATCAAGAAACTAAAAATTGAGCTGCTTATTTCCTGAGTGCAAAAGCACGAAATACATATATCTGCAAGGCGACTGATGTAAAGCTTCAGCAATGAAATTAAGAAAATTACAACATAGATTAATGTTTTGTTACATGTTTCATATGTAAACTCAATTTTATTTTATTTCCTCATCTCTGCTCATCGATATTCTTCAAAAGTAATTTTTACGCTTGAGAAAAACGTTGAAATTTGATTATCGATCACATCAACTTGCCTTTTTTACTCTTGTATTGAATCCCAAATATTAAAAAAAAATCTCCCTTCTCAAAAAATTCCAATGTGGCAAAGCTATGCTTAATGGTAACATTTGGAGAAATGTCAAAAACCTGCTTTATAATCAAAAAATAGTAGTAATGAAACTACCTTCTTTTTTGTATCTTGCGGAAAACTCTATGAAATTGTTAAATCGTGACGTCTCAGCTTTCTTAATTTTTTAAGAACAACAACAAAAAGTTTTGATTTTTTTTATCGAAAAGCCTTTCACACAGAAGATCCAAAAAAGTACTTTTTACAGAATTGAAATCGGGTCAGCCGTTTGGTCAGGCATCGCGGTCATACGAAAGAAATTTCATTTTTATATATATAGATAATTAAAATTAAAGTTATGATATTTAAGAATATCTCTTTCTTAATTAACGATGACACTGTTTCTATATGAAGCTGATTTCGACACTTTTTTTCAATTAGATTTAGTGTCGAAAATATTCTTTCAGAACTTGCCTAGGAATGTGATGGTAGGGGAGCCCACGATGCTAAATCGGGATTTACTCGAGCGTCATTTTGACCTATTAGATTTTGAAGAGGATGTACAGGCTTCCAAAAATGTAAAAAAAACAGTTACATGGATTTACTCCAGCGCGTTTGATAGTGAATAAATCAAACGTATTTCTGATGACGGAAATATGCTAACGTGCCGGTTTGCATGGGGGGTTGGGCGTACGGAAGGGTCAAAAATGGGTGACAACAAAATTTACTTGAGCGCGTCAAATATTCACAAGGGACCATTCGGGCCCATTTACCGAATGAACCTCCCATTCAATAATCTGACGATTCAGATGTGACGCAAGCTCGTGGCGTCTTCTCGAAGATGCTAAAAAAATCGGCATTTGGATTTAATCAAGCGCGTCAGATTTTCGTACAGAAGGTTCATCTCGATGCCCTTGTCGTCCTGTTCCATATGCTGACGATTATCTGGAGGGGTTTTCTTAATCTGACGGTTTAAAAGAAAATTTCGTTTCTGAGATGACAAACAACCAAACACATATTATTGTAAACACTTATTATTTTATTTTTAATATTTTTATTGAGCTTTGTACCACGATTGTTTAATAGGAAAAATTGAAAAAGCAACATAGTCTAAGCGGTAGAAGTTATAGCACTATTTCGGTGATCACCACCTCTCCTCATCAGACTTCTTTTTTCTAGACTTCAGCAGAAATCGAACCTGCGTAATCAATGTTCAAAGTCAGAAGCGTTAACCACTTAGCAATGTACATCCCGTAAACTCTTGTTGCTAATTCATTTTCCTTATCCAACCAACTACTATCAAGTGCAGCTGATTTGCCGCTATTTAAACACGACAGCGTGGTTGTTGTTGTCAATTCTATACATCCATTTGCTTATTTGCTTTTTTGTATAGTTTCAGGCAGGCTCTTCCTAAACTATGTATTTGTCAATGTTATTGTGGCTTATTAACATTTTATTTTTAATATTTTTATTGAGCTTTGTACCACGATTGTTTATTAGGAAAAATTTAAAAAGCAACAAAGGGATGTACATAGCTCAGTGGTTAACGCTTCTGACTTTGAACATTGATTACGCAGGTTCGATCCCTGCTGAAGTCTAGAAAAGAGAAGTCTGATGAGGAGATGTGGTGATCTCCGAAATAGTGCTATAACTTTTACCGCTTAGACTTTGTTGCTTTTTCAATTTTTCCTAATAAACAATCGTGGTACAAAGCTCAATAAAAATATTAAAAATAAAATGTTAATAAGCCACAATAACATTGACAAATACTTATTATTTTATCCCTGCAACTATTATCATACAGCAAGTCCGGTTCAACTTGGTCGTCAATTTCTTCTATTACTACGTTTATACGTACAGAATAATCGACTTAATTGAAAGCGCATTGACACCGTACACATTTCGCTCTAGTGTTTGTACTTACGGCTTTATATCGGCATAAAAGTAACCGTCTTCAAAAGCAAACAAAATAAGATGTTTTCATTTGACATTTTATAAGTAAACATAATGGAAAGTGATAAAAATCTAGTTTTATTCGGTATTATAAAATCGTGGCAAAGAAAAAGGACGATTATTATTAATCAGCTTTTAAATACTGATGCGATTATTTGGAATTTGAGCGGAACAGCTCATCTCCAATTCGCTTTGAGTGAGAGCGATATTTATACACTCTTTCTAATTGTCTGGAGAAATAAACTACCGATTTGAAATGGAGTGTGAGCCAAAACACTTCGCTCTTTCAAAGCGAATTGAAATTCAGTTTATACATGTGTTTTGAATCGCGGCGAAATGAATTAAAGCGACTTATGCATGCGTATAAACGTAGTATATGTTTTCTAACCGATGTGAGAAATAAAAAACCGATTTGAAATCAAATTCGAGTCAAAGCGAACTGGGTCAAAGCGCTTTATGTGTCGGTATAAACAATTAGTTAGTTACCCCGTTTATACGTTTTATTTGAAACCACATTTATAAACAGAGTTTTAATGCGCATTCGAAAAATTTATCGTATTCACTCGAACCAACTTTTCAAAGCATTATGGAAACATGAATGCGGTTTGAAAAAGTGCACAAACACTTCTTGTCTAGTTTAATTCGCTTCAGTAAAAGAAAACAGCTGTTTCCATCATTACATAGTGTAGCCAGGTGCCAAAACTTACTTTTTATTTTATGATATTGTACAGTACATATCGTCGGTCCCTGCGAAGAGTAGCACATTTCACTATTCGCGTGGAAGACTAGCACATTTCACTATTAGCCTGGAAGACTAGCACATTTGATTATTCGCGTCGAAAAGTAGCACATTTCAGATTTTTGCGTGCAATAGTGGCACATTTCATCATTTGCGTGGAAGTCTGGCACATTTCAGATTTTTGCGTGGAAGAGTGGCACATTTCAGATTTTTGCGGGGAAGAGTAGCACTATTTGCGTGGAAGAGTAGCACATTTAGGGTTTAAACTAAATCATAAACGCATAATTTATATTGGAAATTCAAGTGCTTATTTTATATTTCTATGGTTATATTATAAAATTCATGAAATTCAGACGGTATATAGCGTTTAGTGATCATTTGCTGGAGATTATCCACTTTTCTTTTTTTAGAGGCATTTTTCCTCTATAAGCTTTATGCAATTCATATTGTTTTATGGTTAACCATTGAAATTTTGTTTTCAGTATGCTCAATTTTAATTAAAATAAAGTTCATTTAAAAAAACCATGCAAAACCCACGCTTAAAATTTTGTAGAAATCTAAAAAAAGCAACTAATTTTAATTCTAATTTCAAATTTATTTACTCAGAAGTGTTACAATTTTTTTGAGTATGAAGTTTTATAGCCGTGCAAGCTTCAAGAGCCTTAAAACCTTTGATTCTTTTTGTCACATTTGCTACCATATAACGAATAAACACAATTTATTTTTATATGGAAGAAAACCGCAACAACGGAAATTTTTAGCCACTTGAAACCTGGACATTGTTGCAATAAAATTGAAAGGGCTTTAAATCTATATACTCAAAAAATTCTGAGAAAATAATTTTGACATTTGCATGAACATTTTTAGATTTTTTTAGTTTTCTTCAAAGTTTTAAATTTGGTTTTATATGGACTC
>NW_023458592.1:147015-148084 GCF_013731165.1 Rhagoletis pomonella | reverse complement strand
TTAATGCAGTATTTTGACATGACTGCAGGGACCTAAGTTCATTGGTTTGTTTTCTTTGCATTTAGGATCAATTTGTGTAAACGCGAGAACTCAGAAATCGCAATGGCATCCTGTTCAATCTGAACCTTTAGGACAGCAGGGTGTTTGTAAGGATAAAACAAGCTTATATCATCCGCAAACATTACAAGACGGCCATTCAAATCAATATTTTTAATGTCATTAATGTATAACTGAAATAATAACGGCCCCAAGACACTACCCTGCGGCACACCACACGTAATAGTTTTTAAGTTGCTTTTTGATCCATTTATTTCCACATATTGTTTCCGTCTCAAGAGATAATCAGCTATCAGTCTATGTTCTCTATCCCTTATACCTAACATTTCAAGTTTTTGCAATTAAATACTATGATCAACCAGATCAAAAGCTTTGCTAAAGTCGTAAAATATTCCAGCTACACCAGAATATCCTTTGTCCAACCCATCACAAACAATATTGACAACGTTGACCACCGCTTCTTCAGTGCCACAACCCCTTTTAAACCCAAATTGATAAGGATACATCACCTTTTCGGATTCTAAAAAGTGTACTAGTTGGTCATATGTATATGAGTTTCTCAAAAACTTTATCTATAATAGGCAAGACAGCTATCGGCCTAAAATCTTCAGCTTTCTTGGTGGGAGTAACATTGGGAATTGGTATAACTTTGTGAATTTTAAGGATTTCTGGATAAGTGGAATTTCTGATCATATTAATACAAAACCCTCGCCAAGAAGGGTGATATCAGATCTCTTGTTAAATAAAGAGCTTTTGGCGGAATGTTGTCGTGTCCGCAACCTTTATTTATTTCAATGTTAGATAAAGCAATTTCCATATCATGTGTGTTAACTTCATTTAAAATAAAATTATTTTGAACCTTGGTAGAAACCCGAAACATACAACATCAATCATCAGAGTGGACTTCAATGCTATTCCGTAGTTTATTTACAGACTCTAGGAAAAAATCATTTAGAAATTTAGCGTTTTCTAAATCATTTGTAAGTGGGGTATCATCCTGGCCTTTAAATTC
>NW_023458592.1:135846-146915 GCF_013731165.1 Rhagoletis pomonella | reverse complement strand
CAACTCTTTCATACATTTTAAACTTTTCATCCAATTGGTTTCTTACGCTATCATAGTCAACGCGGTAGAAAACTTTCTCAAGAAAACAATTCTCCCGATGCTCATGAAAAATTTTGCAAATTAATAAATTATGATCTGACAATGCACATTCGATAGAATCAATTGAAGGTTTTTTGTTTAAGTTACTGAAAACATTATCTATTGACACCCCGCTTGCCCGACGAGAAACTAATGTATGGCAGCTGTACATTCCATACATACTAAACAAACTACTTAAAGAGGACTTGAGGAGTTTTCTGTTAATAAAACAACGTTTGAGTCACCCAAATAAACCGCAGCTCCGTTTGCGTTAGTTGACAACAAGTTATCGGTAAATTAAATATATATATTCTCAGCACACTTTTGCGATCGATACGTGGAAACAATGATAAGCGGTTTTCCGTCTATTTTGATCGCATTAAGAGTAATAGAGATGCAATTTATATAGTTTTCATTAAATATCCCGTTAACTACATAATTTAATTTAGTGCTTATGTAAATAGACGTGCCACCATAACCATCTGCTCTACAGGAGTGTACGCTATTATAACCAGGAATTTCGTAAATACTGGTGTTTTCATTGTTATACCAGGTTTCTTTGATTGCTATAACATCTGGCAATTTTTGCAATTCACTGAGTAAACTTCTAAGCTGGTTAAATTTACGTAAGGACGAAGCGCTTCTTATGTTTAAAGAAACAACATTTAAAAAACCATAATTAATCTGACTTAAATAATCATTATACGTTAGTAAGCATTTAAAATAGTTATTACAATTCATAAAAAATTTAATAAATATATAAAATTTAAACTAGGTGGTAGCATCGCGTTTTTGCCATTTGCTATTCACACTCTTCTTCATAAACCGCACCGTCATCAACATCAGCTGAGCCGCGGGAAGCATTTCTTCTATTTGTTGTTGCCGAAGAAGCTAATAACAAGTTGTCAACATCCTGCATACTTTTTATTGTTATTGTAGGTGTTTGCTCATTTTTCTTTACAATAACATTATTGCCTCTAACAAAGACAATGTTGAAGCCCACTGCTTTGAGGGATTTCGCGTGATTAAATAATGTGCGAGTCTCTTGACTTAAACAGTTTGAAATAAACACATCTTTCATTGATGCAATTTCCTTCAGTTTGGACTTAGCCGACATTAGTTTAGTCTTACAGTTATTGTTTGCAAATTTTACTATCATCGTCTTACTTTTGGCACGTTTGTTTCCAACGAAGAAAGCTTGGTTGATATCATTTGATTCAATGGCTGCTCATATTTCGTTAGAAATGTGCACTGCTGCTTCTTTGGCTGTTTGTTTAATGTCACCAAAAGTTATTCCTCTTACCACAACATCGTCTTTAACCCTTTCATCGTTTAGTATTCTCAACGACGACTTTAGTTCAGCGATTTCTTCACGTAAGCATCGATTCTCCTTTTCAATTACTTCGATTTTCTTTTTGTTTTCCTTCACTCCACGTAGAATGGTGTCATATTGTGATGACATGAACTGCACTGCTTTGTTTATTTCATCTAGTTGATTTAACTTCAGTTTAATTTCACTTAATCCAAACGATATTGAAGAGTTTTGGACGTTTTCACAAAAATGACACACATAGTTTTGATTTGAACCAAGTTTTAGATCATTTAGCTGACGCTTATCGAGATCCGAACATTGAGCGTGTAAAGTTTTTAGACACCTTTCGCACTGCACCACTTCATCATTAATGTCTATGCACAATTTGCATTGGCTGCAGTCTTCTTTATTGCCTCTAGTAATCCGCGGTTTTCCAGACGGCATTTTATACTTTATATTAAATTTTTATTGCGCTTAAGTCCAAAATAAAAACGAATCCTTTGCTAAGCAAATATTTTCTTGAAAATTTCCGACCTTCTTGCACGACGTTGCCACGTTATTAAATATTAAATATTTGAATAAACTATTGGCTTTGGATAGGGTTTTTAGCAATTTATTTGGGAAAAATAAAAGATTTAGATTTTTGTTTGGATTTCCGTTGATTTTAAATTTGCTATCCCAAAATAACTGATATCAAATAAAACACCTTTTTGAGGTAAAATTTTCGAGTGACGAAAGCTGAACTAGAAACACAAAATTTATAATATCAATTTCGTGACGAGAATTATACGCATTTTTTAGCTGCCTTGGAAACTGACGCAAAATAGTATTATTTATTCGGAACGTTGCGAAGTTAGTTCTGTCTACTCTTAGAAACACAACATAAAAGGCATAACTTTAGCAACGATTCGTATGAATAAAACTATTTTGCGTCAGTTTCCAGGGCAGTTAAAGAAATGCGTATAATTTTGGTCACGAAGTTGAGATCATAAATTTTGTATTTCTAGTTCAGCTTTCGTCACTCGAAAATTTTACCTCAAAGAGGTGTTTTATTTGTATACATATCCTTTTGTAAAACTCACGGGCGTGGAGCAACGTGCAGCTTCAAAAATTGAAGTACCTCTAGTAAATACCATAGTCTGTGGTACTGCGAGCCACTGCCTGATGGCGCTGATTCCTTTCGGACTTCTTGTCCATATCGGTCACGAAGCGCTGTCCATCTCGGCCAGTGTTGGTATTTTTGGTACAATTGTACTTTTTTGATACAATTTTGTTTACAATATACTTTCCTACTACGCAGTACTTTTTAGTACAATTTTGTTATGAGTACTATAAGTATATAGCTCTGAAAATTCACTGCGGGACATCTTTTTATTATCTTTTTGTCTTCGCCTTCTCGTTTTTGCCTTTGTAAGTTTTGAAAAAAGGTTTTGAAGGAACCATTATAACATAGCACAAGGTGTACTATCAACCTCATAGTAGGGGAGCCTAAGAGGGGATTCGGGATTCGTCAGATTAACATATGGGGGATTACCCTGTATTCTGTTGAGTACCTCTGCCAAATCTAAGCCCTCTATGTAGAGCCGCGCGCATAGGAGAGCTGATCAGAATAGTAAAAAAAAATTATAGGTGGATTTACTCGAGCGCGTCACATTAAAAAATGATGGGTTAATTACATGTTGAAAAGTGTGCATTTCAATAATCTGACGATTTGAGCGTGACGCAAGGGATTGGGAGGGTCGCAAACAGGCATAAAAAAACGTTACCTGGACATTCTCGAGCGCGGTAAGTTTTTTTTTATTATGAAGCAAACAGCCGAAGGATAACGGGAAGTGTATAATCTGACGATTTCCACATGCCGGAGTAACGAAAATCGTCAACAAAGATTAGCGCGTACACTTGCTGTTTTTCAAAACTATTACGTATTTTTCTACGAAATTTGTTATTTTTTTATTTGCTTGCTGTTTTCCGTTCATATTATTTGTCACAATCATAAGACCGTAAGTATACCCAGCGGACCAAATGCTCGCAAGTGATACCAGTTGCGAGTGAAATGTGAGAATTAACCCAAACAAACTCTCACTAAAGGCCCGTGTGTTGCTCCGCTGTATATGTACATATGTAAGTATGTGCATATGCGAATCAAAACACCCACTACGATGAAATTACATGTGTAATTAAGTGCGTCTTCGATTACGATTACTTTAATCCCAGCTTGAAATTAGTTTGAATTAGGATTGAAATAATTCTAAATCAAAGGAATATTAGATTAAAATTATATTAAGAAAAATTAGTAGCACATATCAATTAAAAATTACTTTTTTAATTTACGTATGTGAATTTTACTCATTTCTCAGCTAAAATCACTAGGCATACGAATTTGTATGTAAAAAACACGAATTTTTCAGGTAATTTTGAATTCGGCAACCTTAAGTTTACTTATACATAAAAATGTTAAACTCCGCTCCCTTCTTGCTCACTCTTTATATAGTATCTTAGTACAGTATCATGCTATCATGGGCGATCAAAGCACTCGTGGTGTTACATGATATACAACCTTTTAAACTTTACTTACCTCGTTTATACGAAGGTTTCAATGAAATAACATTAACTGAATGCGATTTCCAGTATAGTGTTTATACCATGCATTTCAAAGCGGATTATGTGGCAACGCCGCTGAAATGGATTGAAGTCAGCTGTTAACTTGCTGCCAAAAGGCTGCCAGTCAGTGTTCGGAATCCTCAAGTTTCAGTAGTACATATCGAGCCCTAACCGCCAAAATAACGTAAGCGAAATTTTTTTCAAAATTTTCTTTTTGATGCAGAAACATTCCTAGAGCATCTAGATGCATTTCTGCATCAAAACAAAAATTTTGAAAAAAACGTCGCTTACGTTATTTTGGCGGTTAGGGCTCGATATGTTTGTAATTCGAAAAATCAGAGCAAAACAAAATTTCCGTAGTAGAGTTGGATTTTTACATGAACAATAATGAAGAAATTCACGAGGGGCATTCACCTTAGTAAGGAAAAAACTTTGAGAAACCTTTCATGGAAGCTTTATCTGAGTTGTGTGAAATTACTTAGATGTATGAATATTATGTTACATATTTAGGTAAATATTCATATATCTACCAAATTATGTATCATAAAATTCATATATCTAAGTGATTTCACACAACTCAGATAAAGTTTCCATGAGAGGTTTCTCAAAGCTTTTCCTTATTAAGGTGAACGCCCCTCGTGAATTTTTTCATGATTGTTCATGTAAAACTTACAATGTTTGATTCGTAAATTATGGCCCAATTTCAGATGGCCTATTTAAGTAGAGATTGTTGATTAACTTCCATTATTCATTTTCAGATCATACATTTAATCTGCACTTAAATGGCCAATGTTGGCTATTTAAATATGAGATATGCAACCCTGTGTTTGTACCAAACAACCAAGATTGTGTGGTAGGTTGTTTGATCAATCCCACCAAAAAACAATCAGCTGTTCAGCACAAAATGTAAAGAAACAAGCAAATGCAACAACAATTTCAAGGAACAAGCAGCAGCGCTGCCAATTTTTTGGCATTTTAAACAAAGTTGATCTGAAACCCAACGAAAGTTAAACGGCATTTAAACAACAATCGACAATTAAACTTAAGTGCCATTTAAATATTCATTTGAAATCGGCCCTAAAAATCCAACTCTACTACGGAAATAATATACAGGTATAAGATAAAACGTATATATGTGGGATCGGACTGATGGACGAACACAAAATGCTACTAAGCAACCCTGACCAATGACTTACAGATACAACACTGCTCAACGTACAAGGTAACACTGAAAACGACCGATTGACAAAAGGAGGAGGATACAAAGAAACGAATAAAGAAACACTCACTCGCAAATATACGGCCGCACGAAGCGGGCGAACTTGTAAAATTATTGTATCGTGTAATAAACTAAGAACGCCATCAAGCAGTAAATAAATCTACTTTTGTTAAACCCAACTCGTTGCATGTAATTCATTAATTAAGTAAGGCAGTCCCACAGTGGTGTCAGAATCGGTATCGTGTAAAAATCCCTTCGCCTATAAAAACAGCCGCGAAATAATAGTGCAAATTACACTTTTGTGCGAAAAAACATACTTTGGCTGCGTTGGACAGTTGGTTTCGCCAAAAATCCCACTCATTGTGCATCGAAAAGTGACTGCCAAGGCATACAAATGTGACATAAAATTTTAGGTCGCGTGATTATAGACTATATAGCCTGCATAGTCAGTCAAAATTCGGTACAGTTCCAGAGTGCATCGCAATCAAAAGCACCGTTAGCCGTTATAGTCCGTTCAATTATTATGGGCGTCACATCATCCAAAGCACCGTTAGCCGTTATATTTGTTGAAGCGCCGATCAGTCGACGCAGTGGGCAAACGCAGCAGAGTTGCAGCGAATCATCAAGTGAAGCGGCACTTAACGCGCAGTCGTAGGCTTCTATGCGAAACAGCGCTAAACGCACAGTCGTCAGTTTCTGTGTGAAACATCAAGTGCGCAGTTTCTGGTGCTTCGCAGTGAAGCAGCAGAAGGTTCAGCGTTGTCGGGTTCTGCGTGAAGCACCAGCATCGTTAAACCGCCAAGGCAGTAAAGCGCGGCAGTAGCAACAGCGAAAGGCACAGTCGAGTGCAGCAGTTACGTAAGCAGCGTACAACAAGGAAAGCAGCGAAGTAGACTAGTTGAGCGTAGCAGCAAAGCGGAAGTCAGCGCAGTAGCGGGTTGAACAGCGGCGTAAGAGAGAAGCGGCGAATACGCAAAAGCAAAGCTGCAGGAAGAAAACGAAAAGCGGTAAAATTGTGTTTGCAGTATAAAAGGTATGAGATTTTTATTTATTGGAGTTGTTGCGAACTACCGAATGGTCATTAAAGAAGAAGAAGAACTAATACCCACTAAGAAATTTATTCGAAAAAATACTTTATGTACGAGAACCAGATGAGCATATATTGTAAATTTTATTTTATGTCAGTTGTAATCCTTAGTTGCTATGTTTGTATGCGAAATGTATAACATAAGAGAAGTATTCCCTAGTAAGAAAATTTGATTTCAAGAATAATAAAACAAAGTGAACTATTGTCAAACCGACTGCATTAAGCAAACATACATAAATGCATAAATCGAAATGTGTGGCCAATAAGAAGTTTGTAGTAGTCATCCTATATCCATAAATAAGTAAATTTACTTCTTTCATTTTATTCGTTTTAAATATCGATATCATTAAATATCACAAAATTTGCATTTTTCGAATAAATTCAAATATTTCGTTTTGTAAACCGTGGACCGCAACGAAATTTTTAGTTTGACCGTGGACGGTTTAAGGGAAAAATTGGGCGATTTGGGACTTGCGACATTACAGGACAGATTGCTGGAGCACTTCGGCCTGAACGTGAGCGATGGCCATGATGCCGCAAGTATTCGAAGCATGCGTGAGGCTAGGGTCGAGAAGTCTAATTTTACTCTCCGAGATGTCGAGGACTCCATGACTTCCTTAAGTGGCAACGCGACAGCGGTACAGTGGAATGACCTCTAGAAATTCATTTATGCTAAGCAGTTGTTAAAGGGGGGCCAAGATTTTCATCCGTAGCCAAAGTAATATAAACAGTTGGAGCTCACTAAAGCTGGCACTGCGAAAGGAGTTCGGGACAACCCTATCAGCCATTGTGGTGCACCGCACCTTGCGTAATCGTCGGAAACGTCAGGGGGAAGATCTTCGTGAGTACCTCTACGTGCTAATGGAAATAAGAAAACCGATCCGTTTAGATGAATCCTGTATCATAGAGTACTTTATTGAGGGTATATCCGATTCTAGGTCAAACAATAGTAATTTTACCAGTCACGAACCATTGCAGACCTCAAAGAACAAATTAAGGTGTACGAAAGGATTCGATCCAGCCAGTCATCATTCGCGAGCTCGAGCAATGCAAAGCCGTTGTTAAACAAAGCTTTGCAGATCTCAGGGACGACCGAAAAAGCGTGTTTCATTTGCGGTGACTCTTCACATTTCACCAGGAACTGCCCACGGAAGCGCACCTCATGTTTCAACTGCGGTAAGGAGGGCCATCGAGCGGCCGATTGTAAACAGAACGTAAAGCCGGAGGAGCATAGCATGAACACCATGACCAATGATGGACGATCCACCAAGTCAACAGTAGGAAGTAGCTTAACCTTTAAGGACCTCAATTTCAAGGGTATAACCGTTTCGGCGTTGATTGACACAGGCTGCGATCTATGTCTGATGCGTTATGACACACTGATGATGCTGAAGTTGGACGTAGACCTAAGCACCGAGCGGCAGCGATTGATCGGCATAGGAACGAGCGAGCTCACGACACTGGGTAGTTTCATAGTACAGATTGTGATTAATAACATCAAACTAGAGATCACCTTTCACGTAGTCAAGGAAAGGCACATCAAGTACGCGCTTGTGATCGGGAACGATGTATTGAAACAAGTGGACCTGATCGTAACGGAAGACGGTGCTGAGTTTAGGCAAAAGGAGGCACTGAAGAAGAAGCAGGGCAACGAACATGCACTTGGTGAACAGGCAGAGTCAAGCTCGCGCGTTGGTGTGGCACAGCTTGGAGCAGTAGGCGGCAACCCGAGGAAGGGCGTACATGATGGTTCAAGGAAACGAGAAGTGAAGACCAAGAAGAATTGTGAGCACATCTCAGTATGGAGGGCACCATCTGTAGGATACGATGAGAGCGTAGGCGCTGTCGTAGTCAGTGGACCGAGAGGGTACAGGATGTCGCAGGAGAAGATGAGGCCGAACCATGAGAGTTTGACCTTGTGCACGTTGGTTGGTGAAGAGCTGGAAGCTGAGGACTTGAATAGAATGGCCGAACTATCGGAAGTAATTAGAGACTTATGTCTGGCGGAAGCGGTAGATGAATCGCCTGCGGAAGAAGTCGATCTTTCGCATCTAAGTAGGGAACACGCTGCTGAGGTCGGTGGTATGATGGCAGAATACAAGCCAACGAGGAGTATCCAATCGCCAGTTGAGATGAAAATTCTACTTTCAGATGACGTCCCGGTATATGAGAGGCCAAGGCGAATTTCATACGCAAATAGACTAATAGTAGACGAGAAAGTGAAGCAATGGCTGCAGGATGGCATTATCCAACCTAGCACTTCTGCGTATGCGTCTCCGGTGGTATTGGTTTCGAAGAAAGATGGAGGTAAACGTCTATGCTGCGATTATCGCCGACTGAACGCAAAGATAGTGCGTGATAACTTCCCGATGCCGATAATAGACGACGTGCTTGAACGCTTGCAGGGCGCTCGGGTATTCACTACACTGGATTTAAAAAATGGATTTTTCCATGTTCCGGTACAGCCGAGTTCTAGGAAATACACCGCATTCGTAACATACAACGGGCAGTACGAATTCCGATACGTACCGTTCGGCATATCAAACTCGCCAGCGGTATTCTCAAGATTTATTCTTGCCGTGTTCCAAAACCTCATACAAGATGGTACTGTAGCGACGTATATGGATGATCTGGTGATTCCCTCTAAGGATTATATCGAAGGCATGGCAAAGTTAAGGCGAGTCCTGCGTGAGGCTGCAGTGTATAGGTTGCAGATAAAATGGAGCAAATGTCAATTCCTAATTGGTAAAGTCGATTTTTTGGGATACGTCATCGGGAATGGTTCAATAAAACCTTCGGAGGCGAAAACCAAAGCGATAAAGAACTTCCCGTTGCCGCATGACGGAAAAGCTGTATAGCGCTTTTTGGGGTTAACCTCGTACTTCAGGAGGTTCGTCGAAGGATACGCCGAAATCGCTAAACCTCTCTCGGATTTACTGAGAAAAGAGGCAAAGTTCGAGTTGAAAGAAGAGCAGTTGGTAGCATTCCAGCAATTGAAAGCCGCACTGATGAATGCTCCCGTCCTAAGGTTGTACGATCGTAAGGCAGTGACTGAAGTGCATACAGATGCTTGCATGTCCGGTTATGGAGCTGTATTATTACAAAAGGACAGCGAAGATCAATCATTCCACACCGTGCAGTACATGAGTCGCCGGACTAAACCCCCGGAAGAGAAGTATCACTCGTACGAACTCGAGGTACTCGCTATAATAGAAGCTTTAAAAAAATGGCGGGATTACCTGATGGGGATCAAGTTTAAAATCATAACGGACTGTACTGCATTCAGTATGACTATGAAAAAGCGAGACGTTCCGTTAAGAGTATCCCGCTGGGCAATGTTTTTGCAAGACTTCGATTATGAGATCGAGCACCGGCATGGAACGAAGATGCGGCATGTAGACGCTTTAAGCAGGGTATCGTGCCTCATGCTGGAGGACTCCCTTGTTCACCGACTGAAGCAGGCGCAGCAACAGGATTATTGGATCCGAGCTGTATGCGAGGTTCTGGAGAAAGACAGCTACGATGATTTCTATAAGAAGCAGGATGTGTTGCACAAGGATCCCACCAAAGAGTTGATCGTCGTTCCGTCATTAATGGAGGAGGAGATCATCCGAACAGCACACAGGCAAGGCCATTTTTCCATCAAGAGAACTCAAGAGTCCATAGAAAAATCGTTTTACGTCCCGTCGTTACAATTAAAAACCCCATCGACAAGGAAAGTAAACCACTGGGAACGCCCCACCTCGATCATGTCGGACCGTTGGAGTCAACCAATAAGGCATAAAACTACATTCTTGTAGTCGTGGACGCGTTCTCCAAATTCGTGTGGCTGTATCCAACGAAAACAACTGGTGCGGAGGCGGTCGGCGATTGCATGAGGAGGCAGGCAGCGCTATTTGGAAATCCACGACGCGTCATTACTGACAGAGGCGCGGCTTTTACCTCCAGCGCCTTCAAAGAGTACTGCGAAAATGAGGAAATCCAACATTTGCTAATAGCGACGGGTGTCCTGAGAGGAAATGGGCAGGTAGAACGCATGCATCGGATCATCATACCCATGATATCCAAGCTATGTTGCGAGGACCCCAAGAGCTGGTATAAGCACGTGGACCGGGTACAGCAGTTGGTGAATAGCACACCACCAAGAAGCACCAAGCAGTCTCCATTCAAGATTCTTACAGGACTGGAAATGCGGATCAAAGGGGTGCCTCAATTGCAAGAGCTGCTGGAAGATGTAACCGTGGATGAACTCGATACCGAAAGAAAAGCGATGCGTCAGGAAGTGCAGGACAATATTGCTGTTATACAACAAGAAAACCGAAAGACGTTTAACGAGCGGCGCAGAGCGGAGGTCAATTACGAGCTCGACGACCTAGTCGCCATCAAAAGGACGCAGTACGGAGCCGGACTAATGCTAAAGGCAAAATTCTTCGGGCCCTACAAGGTAACAAAGAAGATGGAGCATGGTCGATACGAAGTCCCCAAGATCGGAGAGCAAGAAGGACTCAGACGCACTATAACAATTGCTGAATTCATGAAGAAGTGGAATCCCGTATTCGAGGCCGAATAAACGCGCAGGATGGCCAAATGTGGCATCGGACTGATGGCCGAACACAAAATGCCACTAAGCAACCCTGACCAATGACTTATAGATACAACACTGCTCAACGTACAAGGCAACACTGACAACGACCGATTGACAAAAGGAGGAGGATACAAAGAAAGACTCACTCGCAAATATACGGCCGCACGAAGCGGGCGAACTTGTAAAA
>NW_023458592.1:131446-135746 GCF_013731165.1 Rhagoletis pomonella | reverse complement strand
AAAACATCGCCCAGCGGGATACTCTTAACGGAACGTCTCGCTTTTTCATGGTCATACTGAATGCATTACAGTCCGTTATGATTTTTTTAAAGCTTCTATTATAGCGAGTACCTCGAGTTCGTACGAATGATACTTCTCTTCCGGGGGTTTAGTCCGGCGACTCATGTACTGCACGGGGTGGAATGATTGATCTTCGCTGTCCTTTTGTAACAACACAGCTCCATACCCGGACTTGCAAGCATCTGTATGCACTTCAGTCGCTGCCTTACGATCGTACAACCTTAGGACGGGAGCATTCATCAGTGCGGCTTTCAATTGCTGGAATGTTACCAACTGCTCTTCTTTCAACTCGAACTTGGCCTCTTTTCTCAGTAAATCCGAGAGAGGTTTAGCGATTCTGGCGTATCCTTCGACGAACCTCCTGAAGTACGAGGTCAACCCCAAGAAACGCTGTAGAGCTTGCCGGTCGTGCGGCAACGGGAAGTTCTTGATTGCTTTGGTTTTCGCCTCCGAAGGTTTTATTGAACCATTCTCGATGACGTATCCCAAAAAATCGACTTTACCCATTAGAAATTGGCATTTGCTCCATTTTATCTGCAAACCATACGCTGCAGCCTCGCGCAGGACTCGCCTCAACTTTGCCATGCCTTCGATATAATCCTTAGAGGGAATCACCAGATCGTCCATATACGCCACTACAATACCATCTTGTATGAGGTTTTGGAAAACGGCAAGAATAAATCTTGAGAATACCGCTGGCGAGTTTGATATGCCAAACGGTACGTATCGAAATTCGTACTGCCCGTTGTATGTTACGAATGCGGTGTATTTCCTGGAACTCGGCTCTACCGGAACATGGAAAAATCCGTTCTTCAAATCCAGTGTAGTGAATACCCGAGCGCCCTGCAAACGTTCAAACACGTCGTCCATTATCGCCATCGGGAAGTTATCACGCACTATCTTTGCGTTCAGTCGGCGATAATCGCAGCATAGACGTTTACCTCCATCCTTCTTCGAAACCAATACCACTGGAGACGCATACGCAGAAGTGCTAGGTTGGATAATGCCATCCTTCAGCCATTGCTTCACTTGCTCGTCTACTATTAGTCTATCTGCGTATGAAATTCGCCTTGGCCTGTCATATACCGGGAGGTCATCTGAAAGTAGAATTTTCATCTCTACTGGCGATTGGATACTCCTCGTTGGCTTGTATTCTGCCATCATACCACCAACCTCAGCTGCGTGTTCCCTACTTAGATGTGAAAGATCGACTACTTCCGCAGGCGATTCATCTATCGCTTCCGCCAGACATAAGTCTCTAAATTCTTCCGATAGTTCGGCCACTCTGTTCAAGTCCTCAACTTCCGGCTCTTCACCAACCACCGTGCACAAGGTCAAACTCTCATGGTTCGGCCTCATCTTCTCCTGCGACATCCTGTACCCTCTCGGTCCAGTGACTACGACAGCGCCCACGCTCTCATCGTATCCTACAGATGGTACCCTCTGTACTGGGATGTGCTCACAATTCTCCTTGGTCTTCTCTTTTCGTTTCCTTGAACCATCATGTGCCTCCTTCCTCGAGTTGCCGCCTGCTGCTCCAAGCTGTGCCGCACCAACGCGCGAGCTTGACTCTGCCTGTTCACCAAGTGCATGTTAGTTGCCCTGCTTCTTCTTCAGTGCCTCCTTTTTCCTAAACTCAGCACCGTCTTCCGTAACGATCAGGTCCACTTGTTTCAATACATCGTTCCCGATCACAAGCGCGAAATTGATGTCACATTCCTTGACTACGTGAAAGGTAATCTCTAGCTTGATGTTATCAATCACAATCTGTACTATGAAACTACCCAGTGTCGTGAGCTCGCTCGTTCCCATGCCGAGCAAACGCCGCCGCTCGGTGCTTAGGTCTACGTCCAACTGCAGCATCATCAGTGTATCATAACGCAGCAGGCATAGATCGCAGCCAGTGTCAATCAGCGCCGAAACGGTTATACCATTGAAATTGATGTCCTTAAAGGTTAAGCTACTTCCTACTGTTGACTTGGTGGATCGTCCTTCATTGGTCATGGTGTTCATGCTATGCTCCTCCGGCTTTACGTTCTGTTTACAATCGGCCGCTCGATGGCCCTCCTTACCGCAGTTGAAACATGACGTGCGCTTCCGTGGGCAGTTCCTGGCGAAATGTGAAAAGTCACCACAAATGAAACACGCTCTTCCGGTCGTCCCTGAGCTCTGCAGAGCTTTGTTTAACGACGGCTTTGCATTGCTCGAGTTTGCGAATGATGACTGGCTGGATCGAATCCTTTCGTACACCTTAATTTGTTCTTTGAGGTCTGCAATGGTTCGTGACTGGTTTGACCTAGAATCGGGTATGCCCTCAATAAAGTACTCTATGATACTGGATTCGTCTAAACGGATAGGTTTGCTTATTTCCATTAGCACGTAGAGGTACTCACGAAGATCTTCCCCTTGACGCTTCCGACGATTACGCAAGGTGCGGTGCACCTCAATGGCTGATAGGGTTGTCCCGAACTCCTTACGCAGTGCCAGCTTTAATGAGCTCCAACTATTTATATTGCTTTGGCTACGTATGAAAATCTTGGCCCCACCCTTTAACAACTGCTTGGCATAAATAAATTTCTGGAGGTCATTCCACTGTACCGCTGTCGCGTTACCCTCAAAATCCTCGAGCCATTGTTCGAAGCTAATACGACCTGTGCCACTAAAGGAAGTCATGGAGTCTTCGACATCCCGGAGAGTAAAATTAGACTTCTCGACCCTAACATCACGCACGCTTTGAATACTTGCGGCATCATTGCCATCTGTCGAATCGCCGTCGCTCACGTTCAGGCCGAAGTGCTCCAGCAGTCTGTCCTGTAATGTCGCTTTCCGTCCGGTTGTCGAAAGTCCCAAATCGCCCAGTTTTTCTCTTAACCCGTCCACGGTCAAACTAAAAATTTCGTTGCGGTCCATGGTTTACAAAATAAAATATTTAAATTTATTCGGAAAATGCAAATTTTTGTGATATTTAAGGATATCGATATTCTAAACAAATAAAATGAAAGAAGTAAATTTACTTATTTATAGATATAGGATGACTACTACAAATTTCTTATTGGCCACACGTTTCGATTTATGCATTTATGTATGTTTGACAATAGTTCACTTTGTTTTCTTTTTCTTATTCTTGAAATCAGATTTTCTTACTGGGAAATACTTTTCTTATGTTATAAATTTCGCATACAAACAGAGCAACTAAGGATTACAACTGACATAAAATAAAATTTACAACATATGCTCATCTGGTTCTCGTACACAAGGTATTTTTCGCATAAATTTCTTAGTGGGTATTAGTTCTTCTTCTTTAATGACCATTCGGTTGTTCACAACAACTCCAATAAATCAAAATCTCATACCTTTTATACTGCAAACACAATTTTACCGCTTTTCGTTTTCCTCCTACAGCTTTGCTTTTGCGTATTCGCCGCTTCACTCTTACGCCGCTGTTCAACCCGCTACTGCGCTTACTTCTGCTTTGCTGCTGCGCTCAACTAGTCTACTTCGCTGCTTACGTAACTGCTGCACTCGACTGAGCCTTTCGCTGTTGCTACTGCCGCGCTTTACTGCCTTGGCGGTTTAACGCTGCTGGTGCTTCACGCAGAAATCGACAACGCTGAACCTTCTGCTGCTTGACTGCGAAGCTCCAGAGACTGCGCACTTGATGTTTCACACAGAAACTGACGACTGTGCGTTTAGCGCTGCTTCACATAGAAGCCTACGACTGCGCGTTAAGTGCCGCTTCACTTAGTGATTCGCTGCACCTCTGCTGCGTTTGCCCACTGCGTCGACTGATCGGGGCTTCAAAGAATATAACGGCTAACGGTGCTTTGGATGATGTGACGCCCAACGGATTTGGACGGACTATAACGGCTAACGGTGCTTTTGATTGCGTGATGCACTCTGGAACTGTACCGAATTTTGACTGACTATGCCGGCTATATAGTCTATTATCACGCGACTAAAGAATTTTTCTCACATTTGCATGTTCGCAAATTTTGCTATTTTGCCTTAATACCGACTGAAGTATGCCTTGGCAGTCACTTTTCAATGCACGATGAGCGAGATTTTTGGCGAAACCAACTGTCCAACGCAGCCAAAGTAAAATGTTTTTCGCACAAAAGTCTAATTTGCTCTCTTAGTTCGCGTCTGTTTTTATAGGCGAAGGGATTTTTACACGATACCGATTCTGACACCACTGTGGGGGCTGCCTTAGTTAAACAATTAATTACACGCAACGAGTAGG
>NW_023458592.1:125271-131346 GCF_013731165.1 Rhagoletis pomonella | reverse complement strand
AAAGCTTTTGTGCAATATGTTTATTTGTATATGCATATGAAGCATATTTAACTGATGAAAACATAAGCATTGGATGTTTACATCAGTCTCATAGTAGTCTTATTTTAATTTTGAGCCATTTTGCAGTTTTTATACGGCTCAATAGCATATAAATTACGTAATTCTCGTAGATATACCAATATTACATTCAACATTTCGTTTAAAATGCCAGATTTCCTGCAAATACATTAGAATTTACGAAAGGAATTTCACTACTAATTGCCTACTTTGCGTACTTTTCTACTACCATTTTCGCAACAAGGGATTGCATTCTTGCCCTTTCTCTGTCCTTCGTAAATGCAACCTTTTGTAAGGGAGTGTCAAACCGCAGCTGTCAATAATTATCTAACCTTGAATTATTGAATCATGGTAGTATCGATACCTAAACGAAATCAGAGGATGACTGAACCATTGTGTACAAATACAAGTGAGATATCTTAGCAATAGACGTCATCCTGGGCCACAGCTGCGATCATCTGTTTTTTAGAGTTGCTTATTTTGGTCTAAACTGCGCTTTTTTGACCTGAGTTGCATTAAATAGTCTCTTAAAACTTGGTAGTATTTGTTGTTCAAATGGTAACATATATGCCCAAAAACTTGAAAAATATTAGATGATTGCTTTTTAAAAATGCTATTTATAAAATTTGGTTTTGATTGCGACATTAGAAATATTCAGATTATAAAAGTTTTTCACATATGTTTTGTTGAAGATATTGATTTTGTATTCATTTACCTAACACTATGCATGTCAATCTATTACTTTATACATTGTCATTACTCTTTATTTTTGCTTTATTCATCTCTTCTTTCGTAACTTTAACCTTGTTCTGGATTTAAACCTCGTGGAGCTAACATTCACTTATAATTTTATCTCAATAAAAATATCGAATTATCTCGGCAATCTCGTCAGGTTATGGGCCCAGGCCCGCTAATTTAAATACATTTTGTGAGATTGTTTGACTAATGAGCAATATTGAGGATTTAGAAGCAAGTTCACCTAAGATTAAAGCCGATCAAATTAGCACGTGCTATAAGACATCGGAAGTAATGGCTACAAATTCTGCATCAAGCTCTTCACGGATTGAGTTGCTCTCCAAGGAGAACTTCGACACTTGGAGCATGCAGGTAGAAGCTTTGCTTGTGAAGAACGATCTTTGGGAGTACGTAAATGGTGGTAATTTGATTCCGGCAGAGACCGATACTGTCGCAAGGAGCGCCTTTTTGAAAGCTGACAAGAAAGCTAAAGCAGATTTGATTCTAGCAATCCAGCCATCTGAGTTAAAGCAAGTCCGGGCATGTGAGACATCGCGAGAAGTTTGGCTGAAATTAGAATCGATCTATGCGTCGAAAGGTCCGGCGCGAAAAGCAACGCTACTGAAGCAGTTGATGTTACAGAAGCTAGACGAAGGTGATGATGTGAAGGAGCACATTGCGAAATTTTTCGACGCGGTGGACAAGTTGGAGAGTATGAGCGTACAGATCAATGGTGATCTCTTATCCATCATGCTCTTATATAGCTTGCCGTCATCTTATGAGAACTTTCGGTGCGCGATAGAGTCACGCGACGCGCTTCCAACAGCTGAGGTGCTAAAAGTAAAAATAATTGAGGAAAGCGAAGCACGTAAACAATCGGCGAGTAATACAGTGATAGCAATGGCTGCAAAATCACATGGGCAAAATGGACAGAATCGAAAGAAATTCAGCAAGGGTAAAAGAGAACTAAGATGCTTTAAATGCGGTGCGCTAGGGCACAAGGCAAGCGCATGTTCTGCGAGAAGTGATGGTGGCGGCCGGGGAAATGACTCCAACCACTCCAAGAATTTGGCATATAGCGTTGATGAGACGTACGCGGCGTGCCATTCTGCAGCAACAGAAAAGTCATATAGTGACATACGTGTAAAACGTGCTTGGGTTTTGGATAGTGGATGCACTGCTCACTTGTGTGGTGACGAGTACATGTTTAAGACAATGGAAAAGTCATCCAATCCAAAGCCAAGCTGAATTTGGCGAGTCAACAGGCGTGTGCAGATGTGCAAGGCAAAGGTGTGGTACATTTATCAGTGACTAGCGAAAGTGGTCAGCGCCAAGTTGAGTTCCGAAACACGTTGTTTGTTCCAGAGCTGCGCACTAATTTAATTTCGGTAGGTAAAATTACTGATAAGGGGCACAAAGTGACATTTACCAAGGACGCTGCGTATGTGTGTAATGGAAATGGAGAAATAACACTGATCGCTGACCGCAAGGGCGATTTATATTATATAAGAGAAAGCAGCGAATGTGCTGCTGTCCAGCTGAAGTGCTCCGAACTGTTGAAGTGGCACTGTCGGTTGGGCCATCTAAACGCGGCTGATTTATCAAAGTTGATACATGATGGGGTGGTTCCTACTTGTGGCACTGGCGACGTCAAGCAGCTGGCACAGTGTGAAGTGTGTATAATGGGTAAAATGTCCGCGTTACCGCTCAATAGAGGCAGAGTGCCGTGCTCAGAGCCTTTGAAGATTATACATTCCGACGTTGTTGGGCCATTCAGGGAAGAGTCCATTGGCCGCGCCAGATATTTTGTCACCTTTATAGATGACTGCACAAGGTGGTGCGAAATATACCTACTAAGGCAGAAGTCTGGCGTTTTCGAGGCTTTTAAGCTATACCAGAGATTTATGGAAAGGCAGACAGGGCTGAAAATTAAGTGCCTGCAGTCCGACAATGGACGTGAATATTTAAATAATGATTTTAATACGTATCTTTCAGAATCCGGCATAGCTCCACGGGTAAGTGTTCCCCGAACGCCCGAACAGAATGGAGTCGCTGAGCGAATGAACCGAACGCTGCTGGATATGACTAGGTGTCTCTTATTGCAGTCGGGCCTAGGTCATACTTTTTGGTCGGAAGCGGTAGCAACTGCGTGTCATATAAGGAACAGATGTCCATCGCGAAGCTTAGGATTGAAGTCATCTTATGAATGTCTAAATAAGGTAAAGCCCAATGTCAAATACTTAAGGTCGTTTGGCTCAAAGGTAATGGTACTCGATAAACTACCCGAGAAAAATAAGCTGGCCCCGAGATGTGAAGAAGGCGTGTTTGTAGGGTATCCAAGAGACAACAAGGGTTATCGTGTGTGGATACCAAAGGCGCATAAGATCGTATGTGCGCGTGACGTCCGGTTCGTTAGTGAACAGCAACTGGTTTCACTTCCAACACGTAGCGTCGATGATCTGCTGATGCCGCCTGAAGTTCCTGAAGAGAATAAGAGCAACTGCCGTAAAAGTGTAGAGTTTTCACCTTCTCCTATTGAGACTGATGAAAAGTTGGAAGAGGTTCGAAGGGCACCAGGCAGGCCAAAGTGGTTACGAATGGGAAATAGAGGAAGACCGCGAAAATTGTTTCGTTCTCGCGCTAACTCAGAGCCGTCACAGCAACCGGTTTGTACAGAAAGCGACAATGATAGTGGTGGTGACGATGATGTGTTCGTTGGTATAGCTGAGGTTAGCATGCAGAACGCTTTGAATAGACCTGAGAGTGATGAATGGCGAGACGCATTGGAATGTGAGGTAATTAACATGATTAAAAATGATACATGGGATGTTGTTCCGACCACTCACAACAAAAATATAGTGGGGTGCCGTTTTGTTTTGACAAATAAGTATGGATCCGATGGTAATATTGAGCGACGCAAGGCTCGTCTGGTAGCCAAAGGCTATGGTCAGAATACCATATTTCTGAAGTGAAACGTATGCGCCAGTAGCTCGCTTAGAATCGATTCGCTTGTTACTTGCATTGTCGGCCCATTTTAACCTC
This sequence comes from Rhagoletis pomonella, assembly GCF_013731165.1. Classification (NCBI taxonomy): domain Eukaryota; kingdom Metazoa; phylum Arthropoda; class Insecta; order Diptera; family Tephritidae; genus Rhagoletis; species Rhagoletis pomonella. The sequence goes on along the minus strand of NW_023458592.1, from coordinate 127,512 downwards.
ACAATCTGGCAGTTTGATGTTGTAAGCGCATACTTAAATGGAACTTTAAGTGAAAAAGTGTTTATGAAGGTGCCAGATATGTTGTATGATATTTTACAAAGAATTATAATGAAGTTTGATAAAAACGGGGACATTGGTAGAAAAGCTGCGAAAATGATGAACGACATAGATGAAGGTGGCAATACTTGTCGACTTTAGAGGGCGTTGTATGGCCTCAAGCAAGCCGGTCGGCAGTGGTATTCCAAACTAAAGTCGAAGCTTTTAAGTATGGGGTTAAAGCCCACAGAAAATGAGCCCTGTTTATTTCATGGAAGTTTTGAGAAAAAGTTAGTTTTACTGCTGGTATACGTAGACGATCTACTAATTGCGTCGCATGAAGTAAAAATTATTCACAAATTAAAACAGCAACTTTTAAATGATTTTGATATTAAGGACATTGGTCGAGCAAATTATTGTCTTGGGCTAAAGATTCATCAAAAGGATGATGTGATTACTTTGAAGCAAAGTGGTTACATACAAGAATTGTTAAAGACATATGGCATGAGTCAGTGTAACCCGGTAGCTACACCATCAGAGTTGAATGTGAATTTTGATAGAAATAATCCAAGTAATGATGAAGCCTGCCCATACCGGGAACTAATAGGAGCTCTTATGTACTTGTCCGTCGCAACAAGGCCCGACATAGCAAATACCGTGTCAAGACTAGCACAGTTTGTGACTAACCCATCGAAATGCCATTGGAACACGGCCAAACGTGTGCTAAGATATCTTGCCGGTACTGCCAATAGGTGTGTCCTCTATCAAAAATCCAACCTACCGCTAATAGGGTACACCGATGCTGATTGGGCTGGCTGCACAACTGATCGACGTTCCTACACTGGCTATGCTTTCTTGCTCAGCGGTGCTGTGATAAGCTGGAAGTCGCAAAAACAACGTACAGTAGCACTTTCATCAACGGAGGCCGAGTATGTGAGCTTGGCAGAAGCAGCAAAAGAGGCAGTCTACTTGCGTAGTCTCTTAAACGAGATAGTTCTTCAAGAGCTCACCGATATTAAAATCTATGTGGACAACAGAGGGGCGCATTGTTTGGCGAATGATCCAGTTTTTCATGCGCGGACCAAACACAGATATCAAGCATCACTTTGTAAGAGAGTGCATCAGCGCACGGTTATTCTCATTGAAGCACGTACCTACACAGGAGATGATTGCAGATGTTATGACGAAACCGTTGGCGCGAGCAAATCACGAGAGATGTCTTATCGGGCTTGGTTTACCCACTTAGATGACCTGCATATTGAGAGGGCGTGTTGAAGATATTGATTTTGTATTCATTTACCTAACACTATGCATGTCAATCTATTACTTTATACATTGTCATTACTCTTTATTTTTGCTTTATTCATCTCTTCTTTTGTAACTTTAACCTTCTTCTGGATTTAAACCTCGTGGAGCTAACATTCACTTATAATTTTATCTCAATAAAAATATCGAATTATCTCGGCAATTTCGTCATGTTTTAAGATTTTAAAGCTTTTAAAAAGTACGGTAGAATGCAACAATGTGCTTGAATTTGTTTGCTTCTTCGTCAGCTTATTCGTTTGCATACTAGAAAAATGGCGAACACCCATCAAAATACTGATTCAAAATACACATCTTTCACTGGACACACAAATGGGTGCGCGCAGCAAAATTCAGCCCTAATGGTAAGTTAATTTCATCGTGCGGCGACAAGTTAAGAATTTGCGATACATTTTCAGGCGAATGTATGCGAACGTTCACCGGGGGAAGAGGTATAGGACGACAGCTGGCATGGCATCCAGACGGCAATCTGGTGGCTTTAGCATTAAGATGTAACCGCGTTAAGATATTTGACAAAGCTGAAGGCGAGCTAATACCAGAGAACGTTTATAAATGAGAAGGCGCATTTTCTGTGTGAACTAATTGCTGCCAGAAATTTTGGGGTGCAGTCGGCCAAATATACCACTCGTCGACAAAGTGCACCACTCGACCGACGGTGTCGGCAGAGAAGTGTCGGCTGCCACCATACCAAAAATTTTTCCGTGCCACCACACTTCGAGCAAATTTACTATAGTTCAAAGCAAAATGAAAAAATAAGAACGAAAAAGGAAAGAGGAACAGAAATATAATAAGCACTAGGCAGAGGGGATGCTCGCGGAGGCAGGCGCGTGCTTGAGTCGGATCAAAACAAACTCTAAAATAAAAATGGAAGTCAGAACGACA
>NW_023458592.1:79448-125171 GCF_013731165.1 Rhagoletis pomonella | reverse complement strand
CAGAGTCCTTAATAACACCTTCAGAAAGTAGGTTGTTTCCCCCAATTTTCCGCTTAAATTTTTTGGCAATTTGAAGAATGTCTTCCGTTGAGACCTCTTCAAATTTTAGCGTACTTGTGGGAGCTCGTTGCTCGAAAAAATCATAGTTTACACACTCTATATTGGTATGTATTTCCAAAATGCTGTCCACGAAAAAATTATTTAGGTTTTCCGCAATTTCAAAGCTGTCTACGTAGTTGGTGTTATTTATTATCACTTCCCCAATATTTTCTTTGACCTCCGTGTTATTGACTACCTCCTTTAAGTATTTCCACATGAGTCGGCTGTCACCCTTATTTATTTCCACCTTATGCTCTAAGTATTTAATTTTTTTACACCTTACCATTTTCTTATATCTGCTTCTCACTAAATTATATTCACCCCAGTACCCTGACAACACTGCTTTCTCATGGGATTTAGATTTATACTTGTTCATCTCTGTCAATTGCCTATCATACCATTTGTTCCTCTGCCTAATGCGAGTTATTTTTGAGTAAGTCAACTGCCTCATGGCCCACATAATGCAGTGAGTAATATACTCCACCATACCGTCAGCATCGAAAAAATTTAAGTTTGAGAAATCGCACTGCCTTAGTAAACTTGTTAAGTTCTCAGGGTTATATCTCTCCCAGGATATTACTTCTGCCTCCTTAGCAAGTGGGTTAAGTTTATTGACATTTAGTCGAAACATTATTGTTTCGTGGTCAGATATTCTATGATCCTCGACCTTTTGGCATATAACTCGGTTATCATTGGAATACAACAAGTCAATACGTGTTTCCGAATGTTCCGTCACCCTCGTATTAAAATTTATCAGCTGTTGCATGGCTTGTTGCATGAAAACATCATTGAGTTTTCTGCTGTAGCGGGTTCAAGCCCTGGTCAAAGCAACATCGCAAAAAATATAGAAAAAGTTTTTTCTTAACAGCGGTCGTCCCTCGGCAGGCAATGGCAAACCTCCGAGTGTATTTCTGCCATGAAAAACAGCTTCTCACAAAAAAAATCGCCGTTCGGAGTCGACGTAAAACTGTAGGTCCCTCCGCTTTGTGCGACAACATCAAGGCGCACGCCACAAGTCGGAGGAGAAGCTCGGCCAAACACTAACATATGTATGTGTAAGCGCAAATCTATTATTACTATAGCTGTATTTTTTTGTAAGTTAGCGACAAAAGAACGCTCAACTCGGGTAAAATTTCCTTTTAGCTACTTAAGCAACCCTGCTGGTAGCTGGCAAGAAAGATGTGATTAGCTTAACGGGATTTAGACACAAAAAACAATAGAAATTAGTGATTATGCGAGGTATTTGCGTAATATATATACTTATTTAAAATATAAATCATGTACATACGAAAACAAAAATTTCCCTCTCCAATTTCCCAGTAACAATTCACAATAGACCAATTTTTCACTTAACCACACTACTCCTCAGGTCGCGTATTTTTTAGCCGACCTGGCTGAGCTCGGATAAATAGCCGAGTTGGTGTTGTTGCTTTGCATGTATTTCGTTATTTAAGCGTGTTCTTGTGTAGCTCGGTTGCAAAAGAATGGACCTTATATTATATTCTCATGCACAGAAGAATAGATGTGTGCTATTTTAACCGGTTTTATCTACTAGGTAGGTACATACATATGTGCATGCATATCTATGTATGTACATATGTATCATTTATTTAATGCTCAATAATTTCTTACAAAATTTCAACTTATTATGCATGTAAGAAAGAATACATGAAACAAGTCCAAGCAAATTGCATACTTTGTAAAAAATTTTAAAATTTCAACAAAGTTTTATGAAAATTTTAAACTTCTTAATCAGATTTATAGAGCAATGCTTGGTGTTTTTACAGCAGATTACATTTTAGTATAATTATAATAAATTAAATGTAAGCCTTCTACAATGAAACTTGGCAGAGAATGCTTTGGCCACTAAATTAACATATTAACGAGAGAGAAAAAATATATTTCTTGCCCTCGTTTGATTGAATGAAAAAAACATTTCGCATAATTTTATTTATTTGCAACAGCTGACGACCGACGCACGCGATCTTTCTTCTTTGTGTTGGCCTTAGCGTTGCCAAATTTTGGCTATGTGGACGGCCGCATTGAAATTCAACGCCAACGCAACGCCAAAGTTGTATGTGAACCGGCCTCTATTCTTTCTTTACGCAAATTTTCCCATGGCTACTCATACATACTTACATATGTACATACATATATCCTTGAACAACAGGCCACAAAAAAATTTGTTCACAAAGGATTATGTACATCTATTTTTCAAAGGTATACAGCATAAATGCTACAAGTAAATATCAAACTATTTTGGGGTATAAAAAAGTGCTTAGTTGCTTTTTGTTTCTGCGGCACAAACGATTTACTGATTTTCTCTGTAAAGACAAAATACATGCATATGTACACATGGGCGTAGCCAGGTAGGGGCAGGGGACCCCTATATATTCAAAAATAGTGCCAGGAAATGCTATCTCGAAAATTGGGCCCCCTCCCCTCTAACTTTCAAGTTTTTCCTATGTATATACTATGTATAAAATCATACACTCAATGCTAACAAAATAATTTGTAAATTTTCATAATTAAAAATGTGAATATGTGGATTATCCGGTTCTGTTTCAAGTTATTCTCGCTAACTTCAAACTAATTCCATTTAAGAAGGTTAAAAACGTAGCTGTAGTCGACAATGAGCGAAAGTGGATTGAACGGTAAACTAATATGTACTTAAATGTATGGTTCAAGTGTTCATTACTTTGTCTTTGGGTTTGTGTCTTCTAAGTGTACATCGAAAGGTATTGCCAGAGTCACGAAAAAATGCAAACTTTGACAGATCATATCTCCGAAGAAAAAAAAATTTCTTCGAATACGTGTTAGCTTATTTCATATATAGAACCCATAAAAAAACTCATAAATAAAATTTTGAAGCGAATTGGAGCCATGACATATTTTTTTTACGAAATCCGTCAGACTTAAAAAAGAATGGCTCATATATGAAAAGCCCTAAATACTAAAAACCATAAAAAATAAATGGGACGAATTTTTTTTAAATACAATTAAAAAAATTACAAAAAAAAATTAAATAAATATATAAAAAAAAATTCCTGCTATGGGGCTCGAACCTTGCTTCTTTCGAATGGCTCTCCAGTGGAGACCGTACCGGTTATGCATTTTATAATAAAATTCAAAAATTTAAGTTATTTTTTGACTTTTATCATTTTGAGCAAATAATACCGGTTATTTCTGCTTTTTATTTTTTTAATGCAAAAATAAAAGCTAAAATTTGCCTATTATTTTTTTGAGCAGAAAATAATCGGTTATTGTTGATTTTTATTTTTTCAGACAAAAATAAAAGTCAGAGTTGAAAATTAAGTATTCCAGAGCTGTGTATATTGGAATGTGATAGTTTTGAAGCTCCTACATGGATTTTAGTAACCCCTATACCCAAATACCAGGGTTAGTTCAAATCTATGTATATACATATGTACAATACATGAAGGGAGATTTTGTTAACGGCATCAGATCGGCACCGATTATTCGATTTTCAAAACTGAGGTGCTAAATTAAAGGGCTTGGCCTCTAGATGTATGTACAACAAGGCATGACTTTTTTGAATAGGGTTGCCACCTTTTTTTAAATTATAAAATCTGCTCCGTTCGTTGTATTAAAACACAAGAAGTGCCAAATGAAAGGGCTAGGCCTGTAGATGTGCAAGAAGGTCCCCGTTTTTTCTTCCAAAATAGAAGACTTACACCGTTCGTTGTATTAAAATAGAAGAGGTGACAAATAGAAGGGCTTGGCCTGTAGATGTGCAAGAAGGTTTCAGTTTTTTGAATAGGGTTACCACCTGCTTCTAAAATCATAAGACTTACACCGTTCGCGCAATTTAAAAAATAAGGTGCCATGTAAACGGGCTTGATCTAAAGATTTGCAAGAAAGAACGTCTTATTTTTTTGAAAAGTGTTACCGCCTAATAAATTTTTATTTTTGGGAAGAGCATCAGATTTACACCATTCTGTCGCGTTTCCAAATGAGACGTCAGATGAAAAATATTGACTTACAGACCTGTTTTGGGTTTTTAAAGGGTCGCCGCCTAATTGAAAATAAATAAATATGATAGTCAGTAAAATGTCACAATATGGGCATCAAGCGAAAGGGGTTTGAGACTTAATTAATATGTTGGAGTTTTTAATAGAGTTACCACTTATTAAACAAATTTATAACTATAAATGGTAAGTAATGTGTTAAGGACATTCGATATTGCTATCAAACGAAATCTGGTTAAGAGGGCTTTTGTGCAATTGTATGCGAATTTTCGATGGGTGTCATATAGTTTTTAATTTATTGACTGAAATATTCTAGTTAATTAAAATGTTACAAAGTGGGCTTCAGACGAAAAGATTTTAAACTAAATTAATATGATCGTGTTTTTAATATACATACATATGTAGTTGCCACCTAATTAAAAAAATGGTGCACGTATTGAAATAATATTTAAAGATATCTAATATTGGTATCAAACGAAAGGAAATTAGGTGACCTTCTGCGATATTTATTTATAAAGTTTATAACTATGAACGGTAAGTAACTTATTAATGATATCCAATTACATATACATCAAACGAAAAGGAAAAGAAGTGATGTTTTACAAAGATATATTTGTTCGAGGGTTGCCACTTAGTTAAAAATTTACTGAAAGTAAACGATAATTCATGATTAAATATTTTTGATATTACGATACATACAAGTTTTTGGAAAAATAAAAAATATATCTATACATATAATAAAATTGTAACAGGTCGATGTCTGTACATTATAGATATTAAAGAAAAATTAATGTGGGAGGTCTTTATTAGAGCAGTCTGTCTGTCTGTCTGTCTGTCTGTCTGAATGTTTGTTCGCGCATCACTCGAAAACGAATGCATGGATTTGAATGCAGTTTCACCGATGTATTGCTAGAGGTCCAACTTAAAATATAGGAGGAAAAACATTAGAGAGTTGCCACCTGTTTGAAAATTGGAGTTTAAGTAAATTGATAAGAAAAAATGAATATTGCAATATGGGCGTCAAAAGAAAGAGGCTGAAGAAATCTTACAGCCAAAAGTATTTTTTTAGAGTTGCCACCTGTTTAAAATTTCCATTTAATTTAATTTATAAGATAAATTTAATATTGCAATATGGGTATCAAACTGAAGGGGTTTAGGAAATTTTATTGCCGAAAATATTTTTAGAGAGGGCTGCCACCTGTTCGAAAAATTTTATTGTATTAAACTGATTAAATAAATGAAATCTATATCTACATCTAGTTATACATATAATAAAATTGTAACAGGTCGATGTCTGTACCTTATAGATATTAAAGAAAAATTAATATCGTGGGTTTTTATTAAAGCCACAGAAGCCAAATAAACAATTTTTAGAATTTTTGAATAATCTGCCTGTCTGTATATTTGTACGCGCATCAGTCGAAAACATGGAATTGAATGCAGTTTTCACCGATGTATCGCTAGAGATCTAGATTCCAATATAGAATAAAAAATTAGAGAGTTGCCACCTGTGTTTAAAATTTCAGTTTAGGTCAATTGATACGGTAATATGAATACTGCAATATGGCTGTCAAAAGAAAGAAATTTACAAAGGCCTACAGCTGAAAATATCTTTGTGGAAGGTTGCCACCTATTTGAAAACTTTAATTTAATTTAATTGATAGCATAAATTAAATATTGCAATATTGGCATCAAACTAAAGACGATAGGAAATTTTAATCCTGAAAATATTTTTAGGGGATTTGCCAACTGATTGAAAAATTGTATTCATTAAAATTTGTAAAATAAATGAAATATTGCAATACGAATATTAAACTAAAGAGGATTAGGGAGCTTACTTTTGAAAATATTCTTGAAGCGGGTTGCCACTTGTTTGAAAACTTTAATTCAGTTAAATTTAAAATATAAACTAAACGTTGCCATATGGGTATAAAACGAGAGTACTTGAGAATAATAAAATTGCAACAGGCCGATATCTGTACATAATAGATGTTAAAGATTAATAGGGGGTTTATTAGATCAACAGAAGCCAAATCTAAAATTTCGGTATGTTTGTCTGTATGTTTGCAAGCGCATCACGCAAAAGCTAATGTATGGAATTAAATGCAGTTTTGCTAGAGCTCTAATTGAAAATATAGAATCCATTTTTTTTTGTTTTAATTTATCGTCGATCATTATTCCTAGGTATTTAAACATATTAACTTTTTCCAGTGCGTCGTTGTTATATTTAGAGTTAGCAACGGACCGTTCTCAAAATTTCACCTTGATATAACCACAAACTTACTTTTTTTTTGTTTCTGTGTGGAAGGTTTTTCGCTAAAAACAATTAAAACTTTTCGTTGTTGCTGCCAAAAAATTAAGAAATCTGAGATGTCACGTTTTACAATTTCATACAGTTCTCTTTACAATGTGTTTCACTAAACTACTAAACGGCTGCACCGACTTGGTTCATATTTGGCAACACGTTGAAAATAAATATTCTGACAAAAATTTACTCGGTATGTAGCTCGGGATATTCCTAAAATTCTTATACGGACTAAAATATAAAAAACCAATATATCTCTAAAACCAATTACTCTGGGGAACTGAAACTTAGCACTGATACATATATTGCAAACGCATTGGGAAAGGGGGCGTGGCTCCTTCCTTCCATACAAACTGAACTTCTCATATAGCTTATCTCTGGAACTGCTTACGCTAACGTCTTGAAATTCTACACAGCTACATATGTTATCAATATCGTAGTTATGGAGAAAAGTGGTAATTATTGGAAAGGCTGGATCGATATACATTTACGTAAACGCGCAAGTATCATTCGATTGGGAACCATTTTCTCCTAGATTTCCAAATTCCATTGAACTAATGTAACTTTGTCTTTAATTTTGAGTAAGGTAAAATTTATGTGAAAATTTTGAAAAATTTTTTTTAAATGTTTCACAAAGAATGGAGCTTTGCTTTTACGAGTTTCGCTATAAACTGTCCTATCTACATACCTATTTGCATAAAATGATAGCCGTTTTTGTTGTTCGAAATAAACTCAAAAACCACTGAATAGAGTTCCGTCAGATTGTCGGAGGTTATCTTACATACATATATGGTCCAATTACATGCTACTAGAAAACTCGCTAGGTGGTGCTGGAGTAGAGTTATTTATAAAAATCGTATTTATTAACCGATTTCGTTCAAATTTTAAATGTGAGCTATGTACCTGTATGATGGAAAATTCTTTTGATTAAAATTTACCTGATTAGTGCCGCTGGAGTTAAGGTTGAAATTCATAACACGTATTCATTTCATGGTAAGCAATGGTTTTGCAGAAAATGAACGCGCTGTAGACGAAATGTTGTGGTTGGTCTGCTTTGGCACTATGTTTAAGTTATACTAATTTAGTTTTCAGATGTCTAAATGAAGGATGGGGTTTATTTTTTCTGACGCCCTCATGCACGATCATGCTATCTTGCATCTACCCAGAAATCAGTTCATAAATTTTACCACGAATTGTAAAAGTCGTGAACTAACAAGAAGAGATCGCCGTAGGTATATTAATTGCTTCATTTGAAAGATACTTAAGAGATCCCACGACTCATTTAGCAATGTACCGGAAAACTTTTCATCCTGTGGGACAGCGAGGATTCTTGGCCCTCCTATAACAGAAAACGCACTTCTGTGCTCTTGAGTTTCCCTATAAGAACTTTTATTGGCATACGCATCGCATCAATGTTGTAGTTGCAAGATCATACAAAAAGATTACGCATGCCTGGCAGAGATCTCACAGGTGGAAATAAGACCATCGGTAAAGCTCATGACACCGAAAGGGATTGGTATTCCATATGGTATCACAGCGTTACTATTATTGGCCTATGTGTGAGGAGGATACTGCGCCTTAGTGGTTTCAACTTAAATTAAAAATTTTGACTTTAAAGACTAATTTTGTTTTTAAACGCCCTTTTGCATTGGCCAACGCAAAAGCTCTTATTAGGCGCCGCTAAGTAAGCGGGCATTGGCTAGTATACAATAAAAGTTTGATAATAACAATTCTGTGTGCATACATTTGAAAAAGACGTTTTTGGGTAGGAAATGACGTTTTTTGATACCAAGAGGGACTTTTTCTCATGCCGAAGACCTGGTTTTAGGGTCCACCAGTAGCTTTCAACGGCGCGTGGGCGCCTGTGTATTTCTCGGAATCTTGGGGTGTTTACCGTAAAAAAGTTCAATGGAACTTCGCGTTGCATGGTGCACATTTTTATACCCGAGCGCACTTGTGCACAAGAGTATATTAATTTTGTTCACATAACGGTTGTTTGTAACAGCCAAAACGAATCGAAATAGATATAGACAAATGTATACATAAATGCTCAGAATGAATAGAGAAGTCGGTTAAGCCATGTCTGTCTGTCCGCCCGTCTGTCCGTCCGTCCGTGTACACGATAACTCGAGCAAAAATTGAGATATCTCAACGAAATTTGGTACGTACGTTTCCATTAATCCAAGGTAGGTTGGTATTGAAAATGGGCGCAATCGGACTGTAACCACGCCCACTTCCCATATAACGGTAATTTCCAGAAATACGAAAACTGCGATATTTAAGTAACTACTGAAGATAATTCACTCAAAATTGATATTTACAATAATTTTCAGACGAGAAATAAGAATATTGTACATTTTTGGAAAATGGGCATAGCCACGCCCACTTATGGTTACATGTGCATATCTTGGAAACTGCTGCACCAATTTCTTCCAAACTCGGCACGGTTCTTGGCCTTGGCACAGCATACTAAATGGCCGAAAATTAAAAAAAATCGGACAATAACCACCTACCTCCCATATAACGGTAATTTTCAGAAATACGAAAACTGCGATATTTTAGTAACTACTGAAGATTATTTACTCAAAATTGATTTTTACAATAAATTTTAGACGAAAAATAAGAATATTATACATTTTTGGAAAATGGGCGTAGCCACGCCCACTTATGGTTACATGTGTATATCTTGGTAACCGCTATACCAATTTTTTCCAAACTTGGCACAGTTTTTGGCCTTGGCATAAGATACGAAATGGCTGAAAATTTTTAAAATCGGACAATAACCACGCCCACATCCCATATAACGGTAATTTAGAGAAATACGAAATCTTCGATAAATCAGTAAATATTAAAGCTAATTTATTCAAAATTGATGCTTGCAACAATTCTTTACCAAGAAATACGTTTATGGTAAAATTTTGGAAAATGGGCTTGGCACCGCCCACTTATGATCACATATACGTATATCGGTAACCTTTCTACCAATTCGGTAGAAAACTCGGTATTTTTATTGCGCTTGCCACATAAAAGCAAGAAGTTGAAAATTATTGCAATCGGACTAAAATTACGGCCGCTTTTCATATAACGGTAAATTTCAGAAATGTTTGAAACTTCAATATTTCGAAATTTAAGGACGCTAATTTACTCAAAATCGATACACCCCAGCTTACCATCTAGCGGTAGGTTTCGGAAAGGCGAAAAAACATATATTTAACACTTGCGCCGGGTATTTAATGTTCGGCTCCGCCCGAACTTAGACTTTCTTACTTGTTCTCCTTGGTCTGGCAATATTTATTAAAAGCTCTTCATGAGACGATAAATGTGAGTGGTATAAATTATTTCTTCTTTTTTTTAATATTCCTAAAGATTAAAAAAAAGAATTCCACTTTTGTAGGTTCCATTTTATTAATAGTACTTTTGTTAACAGCTGACAAGTTAACAGCTGACTTCAATCCATTTCAGTAGCGTTGCCACACAATCCGCTTTGGAATGTATGGTATAAACACTATACTGGAAATCGGATTCAGTTGATGTGGTTTCATTCAAACCTTCGTATAAATGAGGTATGTGACTGTTTGAGCGCCACGTGCAAAGTGATATACTTATTCCTTTCACGGCAAGTTAATTTTTCCTAAGAAAATAGTACTGAAAACTTAGAGATCGTGTTTTGATGTGTGTGAATTTCAAATGGCTTTTGAATATAACTTACAACTCTTTTTTTTCTCAATTTACTGACATTCTAAAAGAGTTTTGCATACAAGACATAGAGTTAGATATTCTTTTTAGCGAATTCTTAATCTTTCAAAGTTTTTGCGTAGTTGAAAAAATTTATTTAAGCCATGAGGTATTATAGACGAAATCCCTAAATAGTGGTACTTTTCCACAGTTTGAAAAAATGTGTAATTTAGTTTTTTTTCAATACCACACTCAAACAAAGCAACTGAGAGGATCTTAAGTATAAAGTTTGCTTCCTGGCGCAAAGAGAGAAACCGGCTTCTAACTTAAATTATTGAAAGTCAACTTCATATTAAAAGTAATTTTAAAATTAAATGTATAGAATACTTTGACTATTTAAAAACTGAAGATGGAAATGATCTCATTATTGCTATTCAAAAATGGCATAAATATACAATTATTTATTGGCTTTTTTGTAGACTTAGGTTAAAATGAATAACGCTTGTTTTTTATGAAGTATATTTTAATAATATACCAAAATATTGTTAAAAGCAAGTAATCTGGCGTTTTAAAGTATTATCTGTTACTTACACTGAGGGAAATAATGCATAGTAAAAATGAATACTTTATATTTGATTATCGTTTAAAAATGTTCGTATTTAAAAATAATATTTTCATACAAAATTTATTACGCACGTATTTGACTGATAACATCTGACTATGTATATGCAAGTGTACATACATACGCACCCCAAGCATGCAGAGCGCTGCTCTGAGAGCAGTGACAACACACACATATATACATAGTACATACATGCTTATCCGTACAAATCGCGTGCTGTGGTGTTGATGGATATTCAACATTTGAAAGCAAATTTATATGGCTGGGTGTAGCTGAGTGCGCAAACATGCTTGACACAAGTTGCTGATATCCGGAGATGGACGGGTTCGAATTCCACTGCAGGCATGTTGCAAATTCATTTTTTTTTTAGTTTTTGTCTGATTATTCACTTCGCGGATGCTTTTACAGTATGAACGCGGTCATTTTAATATGCGCGTAATTGAATTGAATATTTACCAATATACAGTACTTTCGTTGACGTTTATAGTCAGATCAATTACGTTTCTATTTGATTTTAATATTTTTTTCCTTCAGTGTACATTCATAATTATGCTTTGAATAAAAATGTACTGAAAAGTACTGATTTTTTTAGCGTGAAAAGGTCTAACGCACTGATTTCGCGCATAAAAAATCTGGCAACCCTACTCGGATGTAAAATAGCGTGGGCCGAAAATCCGCTTTTTTAGAATTTTGATTTGTAAAGCAAAAATATGGTTCACTATGCTTTAAAAACAATCTGTGTTAAAGATGACAATTAGTGGTCAATATCTTAGGCTAGCCCAAGTCCATCAAAGTTCAATGTGCTCAAAAAATAAAAATTACTACTACATTGACTGTCAACCTGTGCGGACGTGTTTTTTAATCGCTCCGCCGAGAAATTATTAATAATTCACGTAAAGCAAAGAAAAAAAAAATAGAACCAACGCGAAAAGACAATACTAGGCATAAATAAGCTTTCTGCTTATTTGCCTATAATTGTAAATAACTTTTTCAGAATTTTCGCAATGCCGCGAGAAATTCAAATAAATGTGCCAACATACAATAAAATAAAAGCAGCTCCGGCCCCACTGTGCTTACCGAATAGTAGTGAAACAAGCACCAAGTGCAGTGAAATAAACCTTGCCGTAACAGAAGCTGACCAAAAGCATTCAGCTGATCGACGAAATGCTTACTTTTCGTTCGTTTCCCCCACAAACAATGCTGATCGCGATAAATCGTTCTCTCCCTCCCCCCAAACACCTTGGCATGCACAGTCGCCAAAGTCTCTGGTAGACCAAGTTGTTCTAACGCAACAACAAAGCACTAGCTTAGCAACAAGCACAGTAACAACGGTAAGCGCAGCTCTCACAACAACGACTACAACCACGATTTCAGCAATGACAGCGGTTTCACAACGCAGTTCGCCCACACCTGCACAAACGGAAATTTCGGCACCAGCCCAAGCCAAGCAACGCAGCTCAGCGCAAGTTGACCTACTTAATCCAACAACCCGTACATTGAATCAAACGGGTATTGATAGGTATATACAAGTCAAACGAAAATTAAGCCCACAGCAGCAAAAAATTGCAAACCCATCAAAAATTGAAAAAACCAAAACCACTGACATTAACCCTCTACTGGGAAATAAGTTTACGATTCTGGACAATGAATGTGACAAAGAGCCGAATGAAGTTTCTAAAGCCAAACCCAAACCGCCCCCAATTTATTTACGAGAGCAAAACTGTAGTGAGCTCGTGAATAAATTAACTCAGCTTATTGGAGACAATACGTTCCACGTAACATCAGTTACCAAGGGCAATATTAAAGAGACCAAACTTCAGATTCTAACTGAAGAAAATTACCGGTTGGTAACCAAACACCTTAATGAAGATAAGAAAAACTTCTATACGTACCAGCTCAAAAGCAGCAAAGAACTGCAAGTAGTAATAAAAGGTATAGAATCAAGTGTACCCATTGCTGATATTGCTCATGCTCTAGAGAAGGCAGGATTTTCTGTTAAAAATGTTGTCAATATTATCAACAGAGCAAAAATCGCTCAGCCTATGTTTAAGGTAGAACTTAAGCCAGAAACAAAGTCAATGAATAAAAACACAGTGCACCCAATCTACAATCTACGATACCTTCTACACCGAAGAATAACAGTGGAGGAGCCGCACAAGCGAAACGTTCCCGTACAGTGCACAAATTGTCAAGAATTTGGGCACACCAGAATATACTGTACCTTGCGCCCGGTGTTTGTTGCCTGTGGCGACCTTCACGCTTTCGCTTCTTGCAAGGCTATGAAAGATGATGTGGCTATAAAGAAATGCAGTAATTGCGGAGGTAACCACACCGCCAATTATAGGGGATGCCCTGTATACAAAGACTTAAAGTCTCGCATGGATCAGCGCAACACAGCCGTACGCTCTTCTACCACTCCAACTAGCTCTTATACATACCAACAGTGTTGCCAGAACGTTTTGGACGAACCGGCTAAATTGGCAAATAAAACCGGCTAAAAACGGCTAGAATGTTTCAACTAAATTTCACATGTTTTATTTAAATAAATCATGAGTAAAAATACTATTTCTTGGAGAGAAGTTACAAATTCGAGCCGGAAAAAATTTTGCCAGCAACAATTTGCAATTAGGAAAAACATATGATTGTGGCACATGGTTGGAGTTTTTTTCGACGATAATTTGAATACACAAGTTCGTTAAATTTAAAAATTTACAAACTGGAGCTATTTTTAAATTAAAAATTTAAGTTAATACTTGTTTACTTAATTAATTTAGTTAATTCCAATGATTTGAAAGGTACTCGGCAAAAAAAAACTCTTCTTAATCGGAATGCAATCTCAACCAGAGTCGATATAGTAAACCCGACAAAGAAATTGAAACGTATGTTGAAGAAAGTCGGACTGATAAGATATATACACGTAGATCCTGTTTTTTGCAAACTTGCAAATTTGCGTTCGTACAGAAAATTGCAAGTTTCTCTACATGAGAGAAAATTTGGGAGCATTTTTTTTTTACTATCTGATATTTTGAGTGATAATTCTCGCTGGATTTTCGACGAGCAAACCTATTGTCTTCCCTACAAGGCCTTTTCAGACTGACCGATTCTCAATACACTCAAATAGAAACCAATACACATAAAAAACGCTGTAAAAATTTCCCTTCAATTTTAAGGCAGTAAAACAACGACCTTAAGTTAACATCAACCGAGGCCATATGTTGACAAGGGATGCAAAATCACAGTTACACAAAAGAACTGGTCAGATTTTTCAGAAATCCCTTCAATTCTGATGTAAAATATGATGCCAAAAGACTGCAGATCTCCCATTTAGATGACCGGTCATATGACCGGCAGCTGTCTCGTAGGATTCCCAGAGAGTTTTGCTTTACATAGAAATTTGTGCTCTTTTATTTTCATTTTGACTCACTTCAGTGTTGGTTCCTTTAATTCAAGTTGGCATTCGGTTTTTGGAATTTAAATAAGTTCTCAGCAAAAAAGTTTGTTTAAAAAAATACATATGTGGACATAGTGCTTGAAAATATCAATTTTTCCCTTACGTTAAACCTTTGGGAGTGGGCAAAAATGATGTTTTGTAATTTAGGCAGGGAAGACAATATCTACATGTAATATTTATTCTGTTTGTTGGCACTATTCCAAACACAAACGCATCTTAAGTGTCTTAACAGTGATACAATTTCTTATTTTCTAAGTTTGCGAATAAAACTTCACACTTAAAATTAGGACATTTATAACAAACATTTTATAAAGAAAATCCCTTGTTAAATAAAATTAAGCGAAATCGCCCAATTTCATACAGTCCTGCCTGACATGAAAATTTTCTCCACTATATGGCTAGTAGCCATTTCCAGCAGATTTTGGTTCGCTTAGTCAAAAATGGAAACATATATACATATTTGAAATTTAAGAAAACAAGGCAAATAGCAAAATCGGCTAAAAACGGCTAATTTTTTTCTGCAAAACGGCTAACAAATCGGCTGCCGGCTAAATCGAAATTTCTCCGGCTGTTTGCCATCGCAACCGGCTAAATCTAGCCGGAAAACGGCTAAAATGGCAACACTGCATACCAACACCTTACGCCATCAACCACTACACCACGAGCCTTTTTTGCCAATGCGCAGCGAGTTCCCAACGTTTCTTTTACCGACGCGTTAAAACTACAAACGCAGCCAAGCACGGCGAAATCAAACTCCAATCAAGAAACATTTGCAAATATTCAAAGGAATAATACTGAGCAAATGCAGCCGAACCCCCCTACTTGTGGCATAGAAGGAATGATATTGAATCTTACTCATTGTATGACTCAATTCATGTCTACTATGCAAAATATGATTCAAGACCTCATAAAGGCTCAAAACCAATTGTTGCAAATTTTAGTGAATAAAAAATTAGTGAATTGAAAATTTGCTTATGGAATGCTAACGGTGTAAACCAGCGTAGATTAGTACTCAGTCAATTTCTCACTGAATACAACATAGATGTTATGCTACTGACCGAGACACATTTAACAAATAAATATAATTTCTCCATACCTGGATACAAATTCTATGCCACAAATCACCCAGATGGTAAAGCTCATGGAAGCACAGCGGTGCTGATGAGAAATCGTCTAAAGCACAATATTCTAGAGTCAAAAGCAACAGCCTGTCTGCAAGCAACTACCATATGCTTACGAAACCGCGACCGAGACTTGAATCTATCGGCTATTTATTGCCCACCGCGATTTTTAATTTCTGAAAATGACTTTAAAGATTTCTTTGATAGCCTGGGTAATAGATTCCTGGCAGGAGGCGACTTCAACGCAAAGCATACGTACTGGGGATCACGCCTTATTAACCCAAAAGGGCGGCAGCTATACAATACCATTATAAACAGGCACAATAGACTAGAGGTCGCATCTCCTGGTAAACCTACTTACTGGCCTACCGATGTAAAGAAGATACCAGACCTAATAGATTTCGCAATTACAAGAAACATATACAGAAATAAGATAACAGCAGAAACTCTACCTGAACTATCATCCGATCACTCCCCTATATTAATAAAACTATATGAACAGACCCAAAATATCGAAATTGAGCCTCGTCTAACTTCAAATAACACCAACTGGCTTAAATATAAAAAGTACATCAGTAGTCACCTTAAATTAAACGCTGCACTTAACTGCGAGCGTGATATAGACTCCCTTGTTGAACATTTCTAAGAAACCTTTACTTCAGCCGCTGGCCTGGAAACACCAAATAAAGTACAAGTACCACCTACGCATACATCAGTTACAAATACCGAAATAGAAAAACTTGTGGCAGAAAAGCGGCGCCTAAGAAGACAGTGGCAGAGCCATCGCTCACCAACCTCACAGCTACTGTATAAAGCTGCCAGTAGAAAACTGAAACAAGCATTCAAACGTGCAGAGGATCGCAACTTGCAAAGGTACATGAAGAAGCTTTCCCCGATTTCTACTGAAAGATACTCTCTATGGAAATCGCTAAAATACTTCAAACCACCAGTGGCTACAGAAATGCCAATTAGGAACCAATGTGGAACCTGGGCTCGTAGTGAGCAGGAGAGAGCCGAGAGTTTTTCACACAATTTAAAGAATGTGTTTCAGCCAAACTGTCCAACGAACAACTTCAGGCTGCCACGGCTAACCAAAAATACAAATGAGCTATACACACCTAGCAAGACGAACTCTTTAGAAGTAAAAGCTATAGTAAAGCAGCTTAATCCAAAGAAATCGCCGGGTGCTGATTTTATAACTCCGAAAATGCTAATAGAGCTACCGAATGTTGCACTAGCAATTCTTTCTGACCTTTTCAACGCTATCCTCAAATTCGGTTACTTTCCGAAATCATGGAAAAGGTCGAAGATAATCATGATAGCCAAACCTGGAAAAGACGCAACACAGCCGTCCTCATACAGACCAATAAGCTTACTGCCCTGTCTTCAAAGTATTCGAAAAAGTACTCCTATCAAAGATATCTCCCTTTCTCCATGAACGCAATTTAATACCAGCACACCAATTTGGCTTCCGAGAAAAACATGGTACAATTGAACAAGTTAATCGAATTACAAATGAAATCAGAAGGGCATTTGAGCTCAGAGAGTACTGCTCTGCAATTTTTCTCGATGTGGCACAAGCATTCGACAAAGTGTGCCACAACGGTCTTATATATAAAATTAAAAAATTGTTGCCGCCGGAATTCCACAAAATATTTGAATCATACATAACTAACAGAAAATTTGCTGTTAAAGTATCTAATTTCACTTCAGAAGACATGTCGATAACGGCCGGCGTTCCTCAAGGTAGTGTACTCGGGCCTATGCTGTATATCATCTACACTTCAGATATTCCAACTAGCAAGAATATACTCACATCCACCTTCGCTAATGATACCGCCTTAGTAAGTCGTAATAAATGTCCCAACAGAGCTTCAAGAGTACTAGAAGAACATTTACTACGCATAGAAGAATGGCTGGCAAACTGGCGCATAAAAGTCAACGAACAGAAGAGTAAACATACAACATTTTCACTCAGACCGCAAGTATGCCCCCCAACCAAATTAAATAATGTCCATATTCCACAAGCCAATGAGGTGACATATCTAGGAATACACTTGGATAGGAGACTAACTTGGCGCAAACACATATCAACCAAGATTACACAAATGAAGCTAAAGTCAGCTAGCGTGAACTGGCTTATAAACAGTAAATCAAAACTGAAACTAGATTATAAAGTACGTGTATATAATACGGTGATTAAGCCTATATGGATGTATGGTATTCAACTGTGGGGTACGACCTGTGCAACCAACATTGACAGGATCCAAAGATTCCAATCTAAAACGCTAAGGGCCTTAACGGGAGCACCGTGGTATGTCCGCAATGAAAATATACATAGAGACCTTGGTATACCGATGGTTAAATCTGTAATCGACAGCAGCAGAGAAAAATACAAAATAAAACTGCGTAACCACCCAAATCCACTGGCAAGTGGCCTGTGCAACACAACAAATATAACACGCCTGCGAAGAAGAGATCTACCAGCCTTTAATTGGGCGACGTTAAACCAACAGGGCTCAACCCCAGGGTTTGAGCTACATTATTGTAAAATTAGACGTAAGATTTTTAAACTTGTTGTTAGGCTTAATAGATGTAAAATAAGCAGATCCAACAAATAAATGAAAGTATAATAAAAAAAAAAAATAATAAATAAATACATTAATTAGTACTGTTTTTTACTAAAATCGCATGTATCTTCGAAAGTATTAGTCCCAGCGTATGCCTGGGGTGCCGCTAGTGGCTAGAGTATACCAGTGATGCGGGCGAATTTTTTAGACTTTCCATACATAACGTAACCGGTTTGATCAAACTTCAACATGGCGGCTAGAAAATCAAAAAATTTAGATTTTTATTAAAGTTACCTTCAGCGGATCGTCAAACCCCATACACATGTTTCGCTCTTAAGCGTAGTTCCCCAGTGCGTTTTGTCAATGTAAAATGGAATCAGAAAATTTTCAGAAAAATTGCCGAAAACGTACAATTTTCACAACCACTTTCGGTACTTCTGTAGACCTAATCCGCGCTTCATCCACTTTTCTTCCCGTTTTCGGATTTTTTGCTGGCTGGGCTGTTCTCGTAACAAGTGCAGCAGCTTCGCTTACGTGTTTATACTACTTATTCTTTGGACTTCACAATAACACTGTGAATGAGCGAATAACACGATTTTAGAGGCAGTCTTCTCGTATTAGTGAGGTACCCATTCGTAATGCAAATCGAAGAAGAACTTTTGATGAGCGATGTACTTGAGACTTACACCACTACCGACGAAATTTTGACGTAGAATACGTCTTACCTTACGATATGGAGGCTATGCTGAAATGTTGTAGTTGTAATTTTTAGAGCTTCACGAAAACGCTTATTGACGAGAACTAATGAAGCGATTTCAAAGAAAAGTATGGCGTTTCAAAGATAAGATTCCAAACCTATCGACAGATTCATTTTTGTAAGTAACCGATTCGGTTTCCGTCGTATAAACTACGGTAAACATTGCCTTATTTTGGGGTCAATTTTGAGCCTTTAAAGTGCTCTAGAAACTTATGGTTGGCAGATATAACTTCCATTTTCGGGATATAGGTTCTTCGGAGCAGTAGAAATATTATCGTGTACAAATTTTATATAAATTCAACAAACATTGAGAATTTTAAGGCAAAAAAAATTTTTGAAAAAATTTGAAAATTTTTTTCATTACCAAAATGCTCGAAAACCGCTCGAATGATTTTGTTTTTGTTTTCTTTAATCAAAAATTTAATAGTTTTCCTTTCGTTTGGTATATGGAAAGTATTGGTTGATATCTTCTAAGTATGTTTATTTGATTCAAATATATGGGCATAAATGATTTCCCATACAAAATCACTTCGTCGTCATTTTGCAAACACGTGCATGCATTGGAAGTATGGTAAAGAGACGAAAAGTATGTAGTATGTGTGCGTACCCTGTAGGGAAACGAACTAGTGCGGAACTGGTTCGGTTCTAGGGCGTTTGGAACCATGACTAGTGCGCGTTAATTCTCTTTTGCATGCTAGCGACTGGCGAATTTAACATTGCGATGTCCTAGGAAGTGTCAATGTCCCCCGTTGCATCCCTTTGGCTCTAGTTCCGAACCAGTTCTAAATTCGACACATAAGATCTAGTTCGTTTTGCATCCTTTTTTCTATAGTTCCGAACCAGTTCCAAATTCGACAGATGAGATCTAGTTCGTTCTGCATCCCCTTTCCTTTAGTTCCAAACCAGTTCCTTATTCGACAGATGACATCTAGTTCGATCTGCATCCCTTTTTTATATGTAGTTCCCAACCTGTTATAAATTCGTCACCTTAGATGTACATTTCTAATCAGGCTTGTCGAAACATTTCCCTTCTATATTAAATACGATCGGTTGAAGGAAGGACAATACAATCACAAATGCTTAAACGCATTTATTAAAAATTTATAAACCACATTAGTAGTAGTAGTAGTATTAAACTTAAGTAGTAAGTAAAAAACAAAAGTGCGTTCTGCTTAAAAGTATAAATATTAGTTCACTTTTTCTTATTTGTCTAAATTTAAGCATATTGATTTTTAAATAAATTCAGTTCTTTTTAAGCTTATACGTATATGAAGTACTTTGAAAGTTTTTGTCGTACTTAACTTAAATAAGATATACAGTCAGTCAATAAAGTTTAGGTACAGTGAAGTTTTTACAATACCGGCAACTATTTTTTAAATATTTTATTTTTCCCTAATTTTTTATAAAAATATGGTTAATTCTACACCAAAAACCCTAAAAATCAGAGTTCCAAACCTTATGCAAAATTAAAGAAAACTGCGAATTTCCATCCAAGTATTGCAATTTACACTCTTTAGAAAAAAGTTAAGTACTCCGTTATTAGCCCATTCAATTTTAATATAACAAAGTGCAAGTTTGAGGTAGCTAGGACTTACCATTGATATTTAGCATTTTTTTTTGTTGTTTGGTAAGCCCAGCTTCCTCACACTTGCACTTCTGATTTGCTTGACCTTGGTTTGACGGTACAAACAGGAATCGTTATTTACGGTTGATGGATAGCTCGTTTCCAATGGATGGTGGCAAGAAAGTGGCTGACTTACGTGTAATGATTTTGTATTACCGGCTTATGGTGACTCAATTGCTGTCAAATGAATAGTCCCGATTTGATGCTCACAACTTCTTTATTCTACGCAACAACATGGCTGGGGATTTGCCGGAAGGAATGTGACGGCACCTTTTGTCTACATTAATTTCCACTGAGGGGTGAGTATCGACTCCCCGAATGCCGCCAGCTTTTAATACCAGCTTTCAATCCACTTTAATTACTTGGTTGTAATTCCGTTCTTGCGAGGGCTGATGAGTATGGTTCGCTCCGTGTCCAATTCCAAAAAGAAATATATTTTTCTAGTCTGGTGGATGTGACCACCGATTCTTTTATCGTATGTCAGTGTGGGCGTTTTCATAGTGGCCATGTCAATTTGTGTCTATACTGATATTATCGTCCGTGTTTTGAATAACTATTGGTTACGTACATTCATCTGGCAAAAATTCGTTGTACCTAAACTTTATTGACTGACTGTATTAAGGTAGCTGTGTTGGATTGCATAAAAAAATTAATTTGTCTTTTCTTAAAAAAAAGGTAGCTCTGGTGGCTTGCATTTTTAAATAAATTTAGTGAGAAAGTGATAATTATTTTGACACTTTTTTTTTTAAATGCCTCTTTTTCTGCAACTGTATTGCCTTTCTCAATTGTCCTTCAGGATCTTGGCCTTTGTTTATGGAATCACTAAGTATAATGATTATTAAGCAACTCAAAATCTATACCAGCGTGATTACCGACGTATCCTTTTGAGAGGTAGTCGCACCCTTATAAGAAGAATAAGACCCAAACTTTTAAGGTCAAAATTTCAGTAGGTTGCGTATGTATGGCCTTTTCAATTTTATAAATTATCATTATTTTTAAGTGGAAAAATAAAACTCAAAATTAATGATAATCTCTGCGCGAAAAAACAAAAATCATAAAATAATCATTATTTGTAATCCCAAATATAAAAATCATATAATAATTATTTCCCTTTGATCGAAAAAATAAAACTCAATAATAATTCATAAAATAATGATTAAATGCTGATTTAAATTATTTTTCTCATAATCATTACCTTCCCTGCGTTTAAAATTTGAAATAAAATAGTTTAGTGAAAGTACCACATTTCATTGCTTTTGGACTGGTGCGTGACTAGTTACTATCGGGCTGGTTCGTTTTTGGTGAAAAAGAACTAGTACTGAACTAGAAGTTTGGTTCACTAGTTCGTGTTTTCCCTGCAGGGTAAGTACATATTTGGGCTTTTGATAAACAAATGGAGCAATATTTATAACGTAATCACAGCGTATGTGAAGCTGTAGAAATTATTTTCTAGAGCGTAAAAACACTCATATTTCAAATTGGTTCTCTCTTTTCAGGACGAATGGATAAGGATTGAGCCAAGAGCTTGTGTGAGCAAATCTAATTTTTGGCAGCCAATAGTTGTGTTTTTTTTACAAATTATCCAGTAACTTGCCAGCAACTCTCCAGTAACTCAATTTCTAGGAATTCGCTCTCACAGAAGAAATTTACAAAAAAGTACGTGAACGCTTTTCCAGTAATAATTTGCAAGTTTCATGAACAACTGATAAATTGGTTGTTTATTCGCAGCATATTCCTAATAAAACAATATATTTTATATTTAAATATGTCTATTTTGTGAATTTCCGCAATAAAAAGCCACAAACAGTTTCCTTATTAGTTTAAATTTCATCCAGCAACTGCGATCAGCTGTTTTTCGTACTGGCAAATTCTTACAAGTAAAAATTTATCCAGTAAAATCCAGTAAAAACTTGCAACTTCAGCTGTTATTTTTCGCTCTCTCAATTTCCCCTAGTTTGCAAGTAAAAACTTTTACTGGATTTTACTGGAAATGAGTAAAAAAACGCAACTAATGTCAGTTACGCGGTTTTGCAGAATGACGATACGCGGTTTTGTACTTTAAACGACGATATGTTAATTGCAGTTAATGTGGATCTGTTTCTATTTTTAAGTAATCTATGTATGTCTATACCAGAGGTGGGCACTACCACAAACAAGCGTGAGCAAAAAGTAAGAATGTGTTAGTGTGCCTAATTCATTTTGCACGCTGTGGTGTTCTCATCGCTGCGCTCTCGCTTGTATACGTACACGCGAAGCTTACGCTCTTTTAGCACCTGCTAACTCTCTGCCCATGCCTGGTCTATACATATTAGGAGTGTTCGCTATGCAACTGCCAGTAAGAATTAGCCAGTAACAAAATTCAGAGAACGAGGTACCTTACTCTCCCAAAGAGAGAAACCTACTAAGTTTTGCGCGAACAGGAATTAGCAAACATTAGCAAGCTTCACTGCCAGCTGGCGTTCACGGTTGCATTTCGAGCATAATAAATTTTTTAAATCTTTTCAGGTGGAAACCAAAACAGGACCTATACGTATATTTCTTCTTATTCTGACTTTCTTCAACATACGCTTCAATTTCATTGTGGAAGTCACTGTCGGATTTCCTATATCGACAGTGGTGTCGAGTGCGTTCCGATTACGAATGCAGCTTTTTCAGCCGAGTACCTTTCAAATGTTTGTAATTAATTAAATTAATTGAATAAACGGATATTTACATACTTCTTTCATTAGTAAATCGCAACAAGATTGTTCATTTTTAAATCTAACGAACTCGTTGATTCAAATTAATGTTGACAAAAATGCAACCGTGTGCCACAATCCTGCTTGCAAAATCTTACTGGAAAAAATTTTCCCAGCACGAATTTGCAACTTCCCCTCCAAATAAAATGTCAAAATTGTGCTCTCTCTTTGCAAGCTTTACTGGGTTTTTGGCTAAATGAACACGATTTGGTAACAATTGGTACCAACTTGTACAAATTTTTTGCATAGCGAATATTATATACAAATGTAGATACATATATGTATGAAAACATGTATGCATAATACGCGAAAACTTTTTGAAGTGAAACAACACTTAGAAAAAGACCAATCCAAGAATAAAAGTAAAGGTGAGTACATACATAGATAAAGAAAAGGATAAAGGCAAAGGTAAAGATAAAGGCAAAAATGAAGACCAAGGTAAATTTAAACACTTTACTTATATAAGGGCAAAGGTGAAGGGGAATATGTATATGAAGAATATGATAAGCATAAAAATAAAAATAAAGATAAATATAAAGAAAAATATGAGGATGAGAATACCGATAAAAGTAAAGATGCAGATAAAGGAAGAAAGATTAAAATAAAGGTAGTTGTATAGAAAAGGATATAGATAGAGGCACAGAGACTCAATCTGGGAGCTATTTCGGGATTTTAGAGATTTTCGTGATTCTCGGGACTTATGGATATAATGATCGATATTTTGTTGGTTTTGTGATCGATATTTTTATCGATTTTGTTATCGATATTTTGATTGATTTTGTTATCGATTACTTATCGATTTTGTAATCGATATTTTTATCGATTTTGTTACCGATATTTTTATCAGGTTTGTTATCGATGTTGTTATCGATATTTTTACCGATTTTGCTATCGATTTTATTGTCGATATTTTTATCGATGTTGTCATAACATTTTTATCGTTTTTGTTACTGATATTTTAAATTTTGCTATCGATATTATTATCGCTTTTGTTATCGATATTTTTTTCTTAGTGTGTGCTTTTGTTTTTGACTTTTATATGCTCTTAACCATACCACGTATTCTACGTTTAAATTTAGCGGCTGTATCTCCGATACAGCCTGCAGACCAAGGCGAAGGCGCTGGACTGTTCCTTTTTTTAAAGCTATCGACAAATTTGTACAGAAAATGGTTTGAAATGGAGCAAGTGCGCGGATATTTGCAGTGGTTGTAAAAACGAAAGGAGCAGAAACGCCACGGGAAGTCACTGTATGATCCGTCGGTATTGCCTGGCGACTAGGAAGAAGCCGCCACCAGATCGAGATTTTTTTTATTGGTGACATGTAAATTTAAAAATGAAAGTACATACCATCCATTGCGACAGCATCACCGCCACCGTCACCATCACCGTCAACGATGGTTATGCGTCAAGTTACACGCAAATCGTTTGACATTGCGCCCGAAAAATAATTAACTCGCTGATACTCTTTGCAAAATTTGCATTTTATTTTTTCACTTCTTCTATTAGGTTTTCCGACATTATTTTTTACATTTCGTTTTTCCATAAATATTAAAATTTTCACAAACTGGAAAAATTTTCGTTCAAAAATGTAAACAAAACACTGAATAGTTGTCATTTGACGCAACCGCAAAAGCAAAATTGAGAGTTGAGCTAATTTGTGCGGCACCGTCACCGTCAGCTTGCTCATATAACTTACTTCATACAAATACACCGAATCAGCTGTTTTGACAACTGCCGGTGACGGTGACGGCGACGCAATGCACGTTATGTACTTTCACTTTAAGAAAATTGATAACAGCTGGTTTCACCAGCAATTCAAATGGAAAATTATTTTTTATTTTCTGTCAATTTCCATATAAAATTCAAAAAATTAAAATCATTTTTCACTTAAATTGCTTTCGTGAAATTGGCTGTAAAAATTATTTTCATAGCGTTAACGCGCATTACCAGCCTTAACTTGGAAGATTTAGAAAAAACCATTGTCGAATATATTCCCAACATTGAATTTTAACTACTACGAAGGGAGCCAAGAGAGTTCTGGATGCAAATGTATGCAGAAAACATTGCTGTTGGCAAGATTGCATTAACAATACTAGTGACTTTTAGACCCTTATTATGAGTTGCATTCGATTTTCGATTTTCGCTGGTTATCGAAAGTGAAATTCGTATTATGAACTATGCAACCGTGTCGAAATTTTCGTTGAGTATCGAATTTTTTGTCGAACAGAATTCCACTTTCAATGGTGTAGCGAAGTGTTAGAAAATTTTGAAAAATGTATGATTTTGCATTTGTTTTCTTACTTTTTGGCGGCTAGACACTAATTTTAAACAAATTTTTTAATTTCATGCAGTTTTAACGTCGTGAATATTAAACACAAGCTCGAAAGCCTGGTTTTACTTGTGAAAGAAAATCCCAATACTCAGTTGGCATGATCTCTGAGAACAAAATCCTAAGCTGTCGGTAGTTTTCAAATTTTTTAAATAGATTTGGCTCACAAACGCCTCTTTAGACAGTCGGAACTTTTAATAAATCTGTAGACAAATTTCTTAAGTATATTTTATGTCAAAATATATTCGAAAGACTACACTTAAACCCTCTTAAACATTTTCTACTCCTGGCCAGTTTACCAAGCTCTCATCCTCTGACGAATCGTTGAACCAGAACTCCGTTGTACTCATTTCTACCACGTTTTTATAAACTCGATTTCTTTTTTATTTCATTTTAATCTGCACAAATTTACATACATATGTATAAGCCCATAATTTGGTTTGCTCGATTTGTAAACAAAGCCTCTTAGCGGTGAAAAATATATTAATGTGAACAAGCGCTATTCTTCATCGAATGAGCGTCATATTACCAAATGAAAATTCGTTCGATCAGCACTTTCGACCACAGTCGAATATCGAATGCAACTCATAATAGGGGCCTTACTTTTACATTTCTATGTGAGACTGCATTTTCAACAAATGCTTACATAAAGAAGTAATTTTTAAGGAAAAAACAAAACCGACTTCAACTCCCATATAAAAATTTAAGATTATCGTTAATCTATTCATGATCCAATGATCGGATTTAAACCGAATTAGAATGGGACCACCTGTGAGGTAACACCTTTCCTTTAAAAAAATAATTATAGTAATCGGTTAACGTGGTCCAAAGTTGTGCGGTAACATATGTACATAAAAAAAATATATTCCGACGAATTGATAACCTTCTCCTTTTTGTGAAGTAGGTTAAAAACAAATACACCAGCAAGCTTTCAGCGTCAAATGGTTTCAGGGTAAAATTGTCAAAGCTCCCAATAAACTTAAAGGAAATAATGAAATCATCAAAACAATTTCAGTCCTTACATTAAAGCTAAAGTAGCATAAAGTTTGCAATGTGTTTTCTTGTTTTCGTAGACATTTGAAGAGTAGGGGTGCCGCGAATTTTTTTAGCACAACAAGGGTGCCAAGGTGAAAAAAGTTTGGGTGCCCCTGTTTTAGAGTATCGATAAATCGATTTTTTTTGTCCCTTAAGTAAACTAATTCTCCAGAGTAAAAAAGTACATACTCATTATTTTCTTAGAAAGTTTTCTCATTGAGATATCAGCTGTTAAAGTCGACATTTCTACTAAAAGTTTAAAAATTTATTTCCTTCGAAGTCAGTATTCTTGTAATTCGAAATGGTATAAGTCTTCGAGTGAGAAAGATACTTCAAAAAGGAGAACGGAAATAAGTATTTGTGTGATTACCAAAAAAGAAAACTAACATATAGCTTGATGAATAAAATAAGACTCATTTTAAAAATGGACTCTAATTTGGGTAATAATATTCTACTTTAAGTAGAGCTTTAAAAATTGGTTTCATTTGGCGGTCTTCGAGCTTTGTGGGCAATAAAAATGTTCAATTTAGAGTTTGTTGGCTAGAATCATGTTGCACTTGTTTTGCATTTTTTGAACAATGGGCTTTTTTATTAGAAAAGGTCCACGTGCGTTTTGCCGTGCTTTTCAATATTTGAAAAGTAGCAGTCAACAAAGATGCAACAAATTCCTGTTTTAAAAATTTTGCTGCGAAATATTATTAGACGGAGCATATCCGAAGAATATAACAACTACAAAAAGGAAATAGCAGAACGATATGCAAGTACGTACACTGAGAAAAAAACACGTTGTAAAAATGAAAATTTTTAAAAATGTTCGTATTTAAATCAAGTGTAAAGTGTTCAAAATTTAATATTTCCATTATTTATATTAAAATGCTTTTTCATATGTAATTAAGTTATATGTATACAAAGCATGCACAGCGGTGACAACACATACACACATACATGCCCAGTGGGAACAGGTAATCTATAGGAATGCAAAAAGTAATGGATAGCCCATATAACCTAATCACAAAAAGATGCAAGAATTTCTTCACAGCGATGTCATACGAAAGTAATGTGTCGCACGTCGCTTTACGAAACTATAATAGAATAAAAAAATTAAGTCCGTGCCACAGGTTTTGAACCCGTGACCGACAACACGGCAGTCGAACACGCATCCATTCGGCTACAGCAGCTGTTGAGATAACGTGAACAAAATACATACTTGAGTTAGTTTTCAAACTTTTTGTTTCGTTTGTCGCTTCAAAGCTACATATCATCCGCTCGCTTACATTGCGATGCATGTCTTCGTTCAACCGTAGTTGTTAATCTTTTTTTGGTGGAAAAAGGTAATGGATTCCTATTTTCCTACTGGGTGATGCATCGCAATGCAAGCGAGCGGATGATGTGTAGTTTTGAAGCCAAAAACAAAACAAAAAGTCTGAAAACTAACTCAAGTATGTTTTTTGTTCACGTTATCTCAACAGGTGCTGTAGCCGAATGGATACGTATTCGACTGCCGTGTTGTTGGTAACGGGTTCAAAACTGTGGCACGGACTTTATTTTTATTAATTATTTTGTTCTAATTCTATTTATAGATTAGTAAAGCAACATGCGACACATTACTTTCGTATGACAACGCTGTAAAGAAATTATTGCATCTTTTCGTGCGTAGATTACTTTTTGCATTCCCAAACATTACCTTTTCCCACTGGGATGTTTATCTGTACAAACCCACTAGAACTTGAAGGGAGATCTCCCAATGTGAGGAATAAAAGAGTAATCCCTTTGGCCTGATTTCGGAGCAATAAGAGAGATTTGTCGGTTTTGACCTCCTTTATAACTCGCTTAGGGGTCAAATAGGAGATCTCCTAAGCGAGAAACAAACGAATACTCCCAGAGGCTTGATTTTGGAGCAATAAACGATTTTTGTCGACTTTGTACTCCTTTATTACTCGTTTAGGAGCCAAACAGGAGATCTCCCAAGTGGGCAATAAAAGAATACTCGCTGAGGAATGATTTCGCAGCTATAACTGAGATTTGTCGGTTTTGTACTCCGTTACTACTCGCTTACGAGCAAAAAGCGATGTCTCCTAAGAGAGCAATCCAGGAGTATTCCTTTTGATTTATGGGGGAGCTATAGGCACCTCGTTCAAAAGAATTTTTGTTCTATTGGAAAAATTTATCATAAGGAAAACTACAGAAAATATTTCATATAGAAACAATATAAGGAGGATGCAATAATTTAATGTCGATAGGACACATTTAAATGAAGGTGCGTCGGTATGTATTGCAACTTTTGTTTAATTTTAATAAATATTGTATTAGATACCGCTAAATACTTTTCAGATTTGGCAAATTATTAGGAGTGTCAGCACTTACGCATGACTCCGTGGTTTTAACGTTCATATCAAGCCGGTCCAGATCTTTTACTGGGTGACAAAGATATCGGATGGGCAAAGTCACCTACATATTAAAACAAGAAAGTTTCATACACTCTCCCTATTTGCGTGAACTCCTGAATACCGAAGCATCCCTGACACCCAGGACATCATGTAGTTATCTAACCGTTTTATTATTATTCTGTTTTACTTTTAATGGATTTGTTCGCAACAGCAACTCCAAAATTAATATTGCTATTCATACACTCTCCCTATTTGCGTGAACTCCTGAGCATCCCTGACACCCAGGACATCATGTAGTTATCTTACCGTTTTATTATTAATCTGTTTTAGTTTTAATGCATTTGTTCGCAACAGCAACTCCAAAATTAATCAATAATGTACAAGTAATAAGTATTATTTATGTTTTGTCTGATCTCGTACTTATAGGTATCAGTTAAGATCTTTTAATATTGTATACAAACATGTGTTTAAAAAATTAAATAAATGGATTGCGTAAATAGCAAAATCTTCTAGCTATTGTGTGGGGCAATGAAAAGCTCTTTTATTACTCGTACAAGAGGCTTTCGGGATGCCTCCCATGGGAGTACTCACTTATTGCTCGTTCGGGAGGAATATAGGATGTTTTTCTATGTGCACTCCCTTGTTGTCTTTTTGGGAGGTATAGCGGAGGTTTTTATGGAATTACTCCCGTATTGCTCCTTTAGGAGGTTTGTGGGATGATATTTCTTTGTGTGCTCCCCGATTTCTCGTTTAGGAGGTAAAAGGGATTACTCCCCTTCCTAGAACATATAATGTTAAAGGGAGTATACATGCTTATACACAGAAGCATAGGGAACAATGGGGAGTATTCGTATACTCCACAGGGAGTACTCACCGAGCAATCGTACGATGCTCCCAAGTTCTACTGGGAATGCACTAATCGCGCGCTGTGATATTGATTCAAACTCAACATTTGAAAACACATTTACATGTATGGCTGTAGCTGAGTGTGCAAAGACGCTTGATACAATTTGTTGCTGCTAAGAGGGTTCGGGTTCAATTAACATCAGACGAAACATAAAATTATTTCTTTTTTCTTTTTAAAATTACCAAAAAGCATCTGTGCACTTCACAACGACATATTTTATAACGTACATACTCAAATTTAAAACGAATTGGGTTGGTGTTCTTTCATATGCGTATTTTTTTTTAATTTAGCACGTTTTTATTAATTCTAAAATTGTTTCCCTCAGTGTAGGTGAAAATGCATTCTTGCATTTTTATACCCGAGCGCACTTGTGCACAAGGGTATATTAATTTTGTTCACATAACGGTTGTTTGTAACAGCCAAAACGAATCGAGATAGATATAGACAAATGTATACATAAATGATCAGGTTGAAAAAAGAAATCGATTAAGCCATGTCTGTCTGTCCGTCCGTCTGTCCGTCTGTCCGTCTGTCCGTCTGTCCGTCTGTCCGTGTACACGATAACTCGAGTAAAAATTGAGATATCTCAACGAAATTTGGTATGTAGGTTTCCCTTAATCCAAGGTAGGTTGCTATTGAAAATTGGCGAAATCGGACTGTAACCACGCCCACTTCCCATATAACGGTAATTTCCAGAAATACGAAAACTGCGATATTTTAGTAACTACTGAAGATAAATCACTCAAAATTGGTATTTACAATAATTTTTTGACAAAAAATAAGAATATTATACATTTTTGGAAAATGGGCGTAGCCACGCCCACTTATGGTTACATGTGTATATCTTGGTAACCGCTGTACCAATTTCTACCAAACTTGGCACAGTTATCGGCCTTGGTACAGCATACAAAATCGCCGAAAATTTTTAAAATCGGACGATAACCACGCCCACATCCCATATAACGGTAATTTAGAGAAATACAAAATCTTCGATAAATCATTAAATATTGAAGCTAATTTATTCAAAATTGATGATTGCAACAATTCTTTACCAAGAAATACGTTTGTGATAAATTTTTGGAAAATGGGCGTGGCACCGCCCACTTATGATCACATATATGTATCTCAGTAACCGTTCTACCAATTTGTACCAAACTCGGTGTGGTTGTTGTGCTTGCCACATATAAGCAAAACGTTGAAAATTATTGAAATCGGACTAAAATAACGACCGCTTCTCATATAACGGTAAATTTCAGAACTGCTTGAAACTTCAAAATCGAAATTTAAGGACTCTAATTTACTCAATGTAGCCGTAGCTTTCGTTAAGGCGAAAAACATACATTTAATACGTGCGCCGGGTATTTAATGTTCGGCTCTGCCCGAACTTAGACTTTCTTACTTGTTTTGTTTAAACTTGTACGTTACGTTATTTTTTCAACTTTATATCTAGCCTAATTTTAGTAATATACTAGTTGTGCAAATGGCCTCTCAAATAAATACAAATATAAGCTTATATTTAAAGAAAAAAGTTATTATTTGAAGCAGCTGTGATTAGAAAAAAATATATAGCAAAATTAAACAAATTTTTTTAAACTAAATTTTTTTCCCGATAACGCCATATTGGATCCGCCATTGTCAATTTCAAAAATCTGACTTCAGATTTTAAATCATCGAATTCAAAAACCTTATATATATCAGTCTTTGGTGAAAAAGAAAAAATTATAAAATGTGGTAGCCATATTGGATCCGCCATTTTGAATTTTAAAAATCTGCTATCAGATTCGTAATCAGCGCCCTCGAAAACTCCATATTTATGTGTTTATGCTGAAAAGGAAAAAGTTATAAAATTTGGTCGCCGTATTGGATCCGCCATTTTAAATTACAAAAATATTACATCAGATTCGAGATCAGGTATCTTAAAACCCCCGTTTAGGTATAAGTTTTTAGTGAAAGGGAAAGAAGCATAAAATTTGGTCGCCATATTGGGTCCGCCATTTTGAAAATCTGACATTATATTCGAAATCGGCGATCTCAATGTTCTTATAATTTAAAAAATTTTTAAGTAATAAAAACGATGACTTAAGCTAATTAAAGCTTTTTTAATATTATTCCTAACATTCGCATTCGCGAATGTGAAAAATATGACATTCGAAACATCTCTAAAGTGTATGTGGTGTGCTTATTTTGATTTTTTTTATGTTTTATACTTACGGTTAAATGATCAAAGGTTGTGCTGGATATGTTGAGTATTTTATTCTTGGACAAGTTCAACTCATGTAAATTATTCTGCCCTCGGAAATTGTTTCGATTTACATTGGTGATGCTGTTTCTGGAAAGGTCTGTGGAAATAAAAAGGAAAATGATTTCTTATAAATTAAATTGAACAAATACATACAATATTATCGCTCATTTAATATAAGGCTGTCAAACGACAAATGACAGTGTTTTTCAAGAGACGCGTTAAGAGTTTTAAAATTTTTCCCAAAATTCAGGAAAAATTTCGAGTATGGTCTTCTTAGACTATGTTCAGACAGGCTCCTAGTTGGCAATTAAGAACCTTTTCACCAATTTAAGCCTTAATTGTTACCCAATTTATCATACAAAAATGATATTCATCAGGGATGGAAAAATAAATTTTAAAACTGTACCTAATCTAAGAAAAACTTTACCTAAAAGTGTATAGATGTACCAAAAACGTAAATATCTATTTCTATATAAAGAAAGTAGGAGGATAATAATTCCCATCGATCCCATATAAATTTCTGTACTTACGTTAAACAAATTTTTGGATATGAAAAGAATCTCTTCGAGCAGCGGGAGACAAAACTATGTTGTAGAAAATGTCATAACTTTCCTTCCATCTGACGTTTTAAAAAGAAATATTTCGGTCTATCTGGCGAAATCAACTACAGTTGCGTTACTTTGACCACCCTTCTATATCATTTGTATGCCCTTTCACAAAGGAGGGAAGCTCTTAGGCCATTTGTCCGCACCAGATAATGCATTAAAATGTCAATAAAAATAAGAACTGATTTCTTGAGAAGTTATTTGGCTACGTTCCAATTGTACCTAAAATTGTGTGTTTGTACCGGACGTACTTTCAACCTAAATAAAGGTAAGACTGTACCAACTTTTCCATCGCTGTAGGTAATCTAGCAGCTGATTTCGTATCGCTAATTGCGCAGCTGACGTGTGTGTGACTACCAAACTCAATGCCGCGATTTAAAGCTTAATTGCCTCAGTTAATTGGCCTGTTTGAAAATAGTCTTACACAAGATCTTTGCACAAGCTTGAGTAATACTTAATGTGACCAACTATTTCATAGCTCAAAGCAGTACAGGACCTGAGAACCAAAAGTAGTAAGAAAGTAATGACAAAACGTTGACAGTGTACGAATTCAACAAATCAGTTGTTTTAATTAAAAATGTAACTCTATTCATTAGCAATACAAATTTAGTATCAGAAAAGGAGCAACAGTAAAAGGAACTTTTAGTTCCGTGAATTGCATATGGCTTAAAAATAATTGTAGGGATATTATAAATGCGAATATTTCACGCATATTAAACGATGCTTTCATCATTAGTAATTGATTCATTAGTAAGTGATTCATTACTATTGGCACATTCCTAAACTCACGTTTTTCCTTGCTACTACACCGGACACTACTTTCCTTATTAGTTTTTTTTTTAACACGTGCGCTACCAGGCGTCACAAATATGTGTCAGCTGGGTTTTCACGTGGGACCGCCGACACAAATGTGTTACTCCGGTTTAACTTAATTAAATTATACCTACATTCACCGCGGTCGCCGATAGCGGGTTGCTGGATACATTATGGTCTATAGGAAGTCCTGGCACACGTTTGTGACACGTGGTCTCGGGATTATAGCTACCTGTAAAGTATGAGGCTATGTTTATTTACAGTGTACGTGTGAAAGTCTTTATCGACTTTAAGAGAGAAAATATTAGCTTCATAGTGAAATAAATACACAGAGGACGGTAAGTACATATATTTAGGCTTGTTTGAACATAAAAGCCAAGTAATTGGCCTATGTATTGAGCAATGTTTCAGAGAATATCACGCCCAAAGTAAGCCATAATCCTACTGTACGTTCATTTAGACTTAATGTAAGCATTGTATTTTTGAATAAAACTGAGTTAGATAAAACCCTGATGTTCAGCCTGTCACGTAAATATGACCCTTGTCTATGCCAAAAAATATCTCTATAGACCCGCGTCACAAATATGTGTCAGGCTTAAAAAAATTACTTTAATTATGAATTTGAGTTTCTGAGATACCCAATGGCAATCAAAAGCACTAGACAAAAACAAATAAAATCCTACATGGTCTGTGATAACGCACTGATTAAATACGCCTGGTAGCGAACGCGTTAATGAAGGGGTATTCCCTGTGAAAATTCCAGCTTAGAACATTTTTATATATTTCAAGAACATGAAATGGTATTATATCTTTGGTCCGATGTTTGTTAGTACTAGAAGAAGAAGAGACAGACCTATTAACCCTAGAACACACACCCAGAAAATACCACGTAAACACACACCCGGGATACGTTTGTACCCGGGACCTTATTTTGCGGTTTTTTTAATGCTTATTCAACCGATTTCTATGATTTTTTTTTTTGAAATATATATTTTAATATATAACAAGTATTTTGTCTTTTGTTTCATTCGAATATTCCTACTGGTTCCAGCGATATGGGCAAATAAAGTCAGGACATGCAACAGTGGATTTTTGTTTTTGTTGTTGTCCTGATAAATGCAAAACAAAATAATATAATTTATAATAATATACTTGTAGAGTAACAACGAATACACATTTTGGTTTTTATTTCATTGAAATATTCTACCTGGTTCAAAAGATATGTGCAAAAAGGTCGCGCAAGGTATGGGTACGTAGGTAGCAAATACACTGGTATAACTGGTTTTTGTATTTTATATGCAGCTGCAAGGGTTGTTTTCACACGAGGTGTTGTTATAAATGCTGCCTGTTGATATTTTCATTATTGTTTTGGTGCTCAAAAGTGTAAGAAGTGAAAATATAAGTGAAAATAAATATAACTGAAACTATAAATAACTGGATACGAAATGACTTCAAGAAGAAACGAATATTTATCAAGTGCAGCATATAGAAGGTAAAAAATGTAAAATAAGCAACAATGTAAACATATACTATTTTTTTTTATTATGCAGGCTAACTGAGGAACAGCGAGAATCATATATACAATCTTTATTTGATGAAATTTGTGACGATGACGCTCCCTATGACTTTGACTCAGAAGATGAAGAAGAAATTCAAATCAATGACATTGAAATTGCTGATGACGATGCTGAAGTTTCGCAAAGTGCCGCAGAAGTATTACCTGATTATGCGGACTATGAGGATGATGAAGAAGACGATGAAGAAGAAGAAGTAGAAGAAAATAATGAATTACCTGCTAGTGCCGAAAAATTTGTTGCACGTGATGGTACTGAGTGGATGAAAGAACCAAATGTAAGTCGTCAGGTACTCAGACAAAATATTATAAGAGAACGTTCTGGACCAGCTAGATGCACTGAAATGTTGTCAATAGAGCAAACATTCAAATGTTTCATGAACGTTGAAAGGGCTGATATAATTATGCGCCACACAAATAAGTTAGCAAAAGAAACTTATAATGCTTACAACAATGCGCATCCAAACACAACTCCTAAGTCATGGACGCCTGTGTCAATAACAGAGCTGTATGCATTTTTTGGCATACTTATTATGACTGGTGCGAACCATAGCAATGGAGAACATGTTCGAGATTTATGGAGCGTCAAAAACTATCCTTTATATCGCGCCACAATGGGAGTCAACCGTTTCTGTTCGATATTGCGGTTCCTAAGATTTGACGATAAAAACACTCGTGCAACACGCTTACTAACTGATAAAGCAGCACCGATCAGTGAGTTGTGGACGATGATGAACAATAATCTTGCTGCACAATACAAGCCCAGCTCATGCTTGACGATTGATGAACAATTATTTCCTTACCGTGGACGCACACGGTTTACGAAGTACATACCGTCAAAACCTGCTAAATATGGTATCAAGGTTTGGTGGATTTGCGATGCCACAAATGCATATCCACTGCATGGACAAATATATACTGGCCAAGCAGAAACTGGTAGGGAAACGAACCAAGGCGAACGAGTGGTGAAGGATTTGTCTGCCAAATACCAAGGAAGTGGCCGAAACATTACAATGGACAATTTGTTTACGACCTTGCCAGTTGCAGAACTGCTTCTCACCTGGAAACTCACGATCGTTGGAACTTTGCGCAAAAACAAATCATATATTCCTCAAGAAATGAAGCAGAACAAAAACAGGACAATTGGTTCAACGACATTTGGCTTCAAAAATAATGTGACAATGTGCTCTTTTGTTCCCAAAAAAAATAAAGCAGTAATTTTGCTTTCGACCATGCATAATGATGCTGAAATAGCTGACAGTGGGAAACCTGAAATAATTGAATATTATAATCGTACCAAAGGTGGTGTTGATCGAATGGACCAAATGTTTGCGGAATATCCAACACAAAGACAAACAAAACGATGGCCACTAGCGATGTTCTTCAACATGTTGGACATTACAGCTCTTGCAGCCTACATTGTCTACGATTTGAATAACCCTATGTTGCCTTGGAGAACAAACAACAAGCGTAAGCAGATCCTGCGCAGCTTGGCTAAAGCATTGTGTATGCCCATTATTGAAGCCAGAGCCATAAATCGTCAAGTGACGCGAAATTTTTCGACTAAAATTGCTATTGAAGCATATTTCAACCGACCGGTGGAATCAATGGTGTCAACAGCAGCATCAACATCTGCCGCAGCGCGCACGCCAAAACCTGTGTCCGGATCTTGCTATTTATGTTACGCACAAGAGGAAAAACGCCGTAGAAAAACCAGAAAGCTGTGCGACAAATGTAAGAAGCCAATGTGTCTTGAACATTCGGTCACATCAACAAATTGCTCTATTTGCCATGATTTTCCTTAGATATAAGATGCATTTTTATAATAAAAGTCAATAATATAATGTGTGAAATGAATATTTTTAATTTTTCAAATAAAAAAATAATATAAAAAATGTTTTTTTTTTATTATTATGAGGATTTTTACTATTGGGGTACAAACGTATCCCGGGTGTGTGTTTACGTATATAATGTGTTTGGAAGGCTGTAGCTCCTGAACTAATGGTCCGATCTGGTTCCAATTTTGAATTTGAACTCAAAACTAAATAATCTTCCTAGATCCGATAGATCCTAGCGGTATAGAGGTATAGCGGTTCAAAAGTTACAACACTTCAAAGTTGAAAGTGGATACATTTGTACCCGGGTGTGTGTTCTAGGGTTAAAATGTATACTTAAATGATCAGAAAGTCGAGCTGAGTCGATTTAGCCATGTCTAGTCCCTCAGTTTAACAGATATGCGACTGAAATTTGGTAAGCGGCTGTATTTTTGTAATGTATTAATCATTTGTTGGAACCGGTGAAATCGGACTACTTTACATATACATACATACATACATAAAAAAAAGATTAGGGTTATGTTGCAACCAAAGAGTACTATGCTTGAGAAAAAAATAAGCAGCCTCGAAACTTTGGTGTGGAAAATATCCGTTCAAAACCAGGTGATAACGTACGCGACAAAAAAAGAAGTGGTTTTAAGGCACATATACATATATGCGAAAGTCTGCGAATCATGAGAGTTTTTCTTTTCTTTAAAAATTCCTAAACTAAGCTAAATAATGTACCTTTACAATCCTTCCATTTTTTGATAGAAATTATTTCTGGTTAGTTTTTATTAAAAAAAATTATAATAACGTACGCGACATAACGTACACGACAGATTTTTCCCCCATACAATATTTTTACTAGTAACGCATACTAAATTAAATTTGTTCAGTTCTTCTCTCCACCATTTCGCGTTTTCAAAACCTTTTTCCGCCATCTGAATACGAAATTTAAAGTTATAAACCCGTTTGAATTCATTTGCTTGCATTTTCGGTTTACATTTTCATGGAAACACGCATATATGCGAAAGTCTGCGAATCATGGGAGTTTTTCTTTTCTTTAAAAATTCCTAAACTAAGCTAAATAATGTACCTTTACAATCCTTTCATATTTTAAGAGAAATTATCTCTGGCTAGTTTTATATTAAAAAAAAACAATAACGTACGCGACATAACGTACGCGACAGTTTTTCTCGTACGTAATAAAAAGTATTTATTGAGAACTCTTCTCGTCACCGTTTCATTGTTTTACAACTATTCTAAATAATTTAAATGGAAAATTTGCAATTAACATTGGTTTTGATGTATTTTATTGAAATTTTCGTAATTACAATAACGCATGCGACAAACTTTAAAGGGTAATAAAATATATTTTTACTTCGGTTGGAAAGAAAATTTTACTTAAATTTTGCTTAAGAATTGTAATCTGCATTACCTGCGACTGCCAATATACAAATGACATAGACAAACAATGTTTTTGTATAACGTACGCTAGTAACGTAGATATCGTCTTTGGTTTCATCTTCAAATTGAAAAAATCCGAGCGTTAAACAATTTCTTTTCAGTTGTTTTTATTTTTTCAGTCCTGGTTGACATTTTCATGGAAACACCCATATGTAACTCCTCTATCTATGCATGCAGTGAAGGTACAAATTTTGTTAAGCCCCCAAATAACTAAATTAAAATGCAGTAATCGGTTGAGGTAAATTTTTCTGATATTCATGCAAGGTATGAAGGCTTCGGCATAGCAGAAGACAGCACTGTCCTAACTTGTTCCTCCTTTCCTTTGGCATCTGGGGGCCAATTCTCGTTCGACGATGTCGTTGAAAATTTAATTTGTTCACTCTATCATTTCATTATATCATTTTAAGTGATTCTCGATCATTAAAGGCTTTTCCATTAACATCTAGCAAGTAATTATTTGGCAAATTATTTTGAGTTTAAATCAATGATATTCTTTATCACATGACGATGGTTTTGAGAACAATACACAACTTGTATTGCTCCATAGCAACATCAACAAGATTTACTCATGTCTCGAAAAGAAAATCGGAGGAGAAAATAACTAAAGTAGAGAAGCGAAATCAATAGGAGAGAACCAGTCCGAGCCAGGTGGAGTCGTTCCTCCCCCCTTCGTGCGTTCCAAACGAAGCCATGATTCAATAATTACAGGTTGTATAAATCGTACAAAAACAACATTTACCGTTGGTACGAAATCGTTGTGTCAACAACAGATTATGTATTCATACTCGTATGTATATGTATTAGAGGGCTGCAAAGTTCCCAGCCAAACTGCACTTCTCACATTCAATCGAAAAATAGGAACACATGCTTGCGGTACCCCCAAAAAAAAGTAACAAAAGTAGAGAACATCCCAAATGAGCGTACCTGAACGATGTTACTCGACGGCGCTCTCCTTCACTAAATACGTGTTCCGCTTTGCTCACATACTTAAGTATCAAGCAACCTGAACGTAGCATTTGGAAACTTCACATAGGAAGTTCAAACTGCACATGAAATTTTATGTTCTCTTTATGGATTTGGATTCTACTTATAACACGCAAAGACATTTTTTTTAGAATGTGATCAGGTTTGCATTCGTTCGATTTCCAAAAATGGAGTATGATATTAAAGCGCTTGGCCTGTAGAAGTGTACTAAGGTATAATTTTTTTTTAAGTGTTGCCACCTGTGAAAATTTTTAATTAAAATGATCTAATAAGTTAAATCAGTTATTAAAGTATGGGTATAAGTATAAATTGGCTTGAAAAGGCTCCATTTCTCCATTGCGACATATGTAGGAGTGTTTCCACCCGTTTAAAAAGTCAAATTCAACTATAATTAAGGGAGCTAGGTAAATTCAAACCATACATATTTGTGTATTAAATTATGGGTGTTCGAATACGTGAAGCAGTTTTTTGCGAAGGAGTTAAGATCTGCACAGTTCTTTCGAATTTAAAAAATTAGATGTCAAATTAAGGACTTTGGTTTTATTTTTTGAAGTAAGAACTTTTTTAGAGGTACAGGGTGAGTTGATGCAATAGATATCGATAACCAAACCTGTAAAAATATCGATTACAAAATCGATGACAAATTCGTTAAAAATTTCGATAGCACAACAGATAATGATATTGGTAGAAAAATCGATTAGAAACTCGATAGCAAAATCGATAAATAGTCAATAGCAAAATCGATAAAAATATCGATAACAACCCCGATAAAAATATCAAATCCAGAAAATCTCTATATTGTATTAGCAACGCTATTAAAAATATTACCTCTTGATAAAAGTGCACTGAAATTCCTTTCGTTCGATAGAAGCGTTGCAAAATTTTACGCCACTTAAATATTTTATTCACTTTATTTTCAGACAGATGGCAACCCTATGTAAAAATTTGATTTTTTCGCGAAAGCGGTAAAGCTGACCTTCCAAATTGTGTTTCAATATTTAAATTTGATGTAGTATTAGGGTAGATATGGAGCAATGACTTAAAAATACCTTAAAGAAACTCATATGGATGTATGTACATATATACATGTATATATATAAGAAACGTATAGAAACAAACGTAAATATATTTTATGTGCACGGGACATATCATATTTCTTATATATAAATTATGCTCTCAAACGAAATCTTCCTAAAATACTTGAAAACTTCACATGAAGGAACCTTTTACTTGCGGAAGTTTCACAACGTAGTACTCCTCTTTTATGTTCCTCTCTTTTTCGGAACATATTTTTGTCGAGTACTTTACTTAGTTACTCGACGCTTAAGAGCGAAATACACCACACAAGCGGTTTGACAAACCAAGCGAAATTTCCCTTTGCTTCAAGCCATTTGTGCTGTGTATGGGGGTGTTTGAAGGTTTGACAAACCGCTTGAGGGAAATTTGAGCAAAAATCAAAATTTTTTGATTTTCTGGCCGCCATGTTGATGTTTGATCAAACCGCTTGCGTTGTGTATAGCAAAATCGCCTCATTCGCAACGAAATTTTCACCGAGTAAGGACGTAAGAGAGGAAAATGAAAGAAAACCATAATATTTAGCATTGCGAACTGAAAGAAAACTAAAATTCTTTGCTTGAACGAGTCATGTTTGCATGGTGTATGGCGAAATGGGAAAAGTAGGTTTGAAGAATGTTTGACAAGCCGCTTGTGTGGTGTATTTCGCTCTTTAGTCGATGTTCAGACACGAAAACTTTTGTTGCGGAAACTCGAAGCTTGTAGGGGAGAGAGCGACGAGGAAAGGGGACGGGTACCGAATCGCCCGTACTCGGGAAACACGCTTTGTGCCCTCCTTCGCCTGAGTAATTCAAGTTAGCGGTTCACAGCTGACAACAACAATTGCGTACAAAAGTGTTTCTGTGTGTGAATGCAAAGGGCAACACCAAAAGAGAAATCGCCGATAATAAGAAACTCGAGTTTCCGTGTTTGAACGCAGACTTAGCGACTATACTTCTCTTCACTATCCGCGCTCTCAGTGGGAGGAAGAGAAGGATGTGTATTCGCTAGAAAACTCC
Source organism: Rhagoletis pomonella (assembly GCF_013731165.1). Taxonomy (NCBI): domain Eukaryota; kingdom Metazoa; phylum Arthropoda; class Insecta; order Diptera; family Tephritidae; genus Rhagoletis; species Rhagoletis pomonella. The sequence continues at coordinate 83,988 of NW_023458592.1, read as the reverse complement.
AATGTGAAGCCATCTATCTTCCGATGCAGACCTCTAATATGTATACCCTGCTTAGCAGGATTTCAGAGTATTCTGAATCGTTTCCGGACTTTTTTTTTTAATTTTCCTTAAGAAATCGTACAGAAATTTCTTACTAGTTCTTGTCAACCGCTTCATGTGTTTTTCTTTAAAGATTCCTAAAAAAAACGTAGCAAATTACCGATATGCTTAAAGGAGCATTTGTTTGCAGGGTATATATTTACGTGTATGTGTATGTATACGCGGATATGTAGACAAAGCAAACCAGGCGATAATTTGACACAACCTCATAAGAAAAAGCATGGCTTCTATCGGTATCACCTGTAATTGATACGCCTTGAAACGAAGCCTTGGGCGCTGCTGCGACTCCCTTTACTTAGCAGCGCCCCCTTTGCATCTCCTTAGTACGTCAGTCCATCAGGCAGTCACAGTCAATTCATTAATGTAATCTAGTCCATACCCCCGCCCTTTGCTTTTTATTTTTATTTTGTATGGCTGACTTCCAAAATGTCGATTGCTTTGCATGCGTACATTGTATAATGTTCCATAACGCCGAACAACAAAATATTGACAATTACCTTGTTTACATCATGATAAAAAAATAGGAACGTAGAACCGCTGAGAGGAGTTTTTCAAATTCTTGACGTTTGCAAACAATTTAATTTTGAAATTTTACAAACAAACTCACAGACACATTCTCATTTTCAATCTCAAACAACAACAACTTCGAACAATTTCTTTTTATACCCGAGCGCACTTGTGCACAAGGGTATTATAACTTTATTCACATAACGGTTGTTTGTAACAGGCAAAACGAATCGAGGTAGATATGGACAAATGTATACATAAATGATCAGAACGAAAAGAGAAATCGATTAAGCGGTGACTGTCTGTCCGTCCGTCCGTCTGTGCACACGATAACTCGAGTAAAAATTGAGATATCTTAACGAAACTTGGTACGTGGACTTCTTTCTGGCGTAGGACGGATGGTATTGAAAATGGTCGAAATCGGACTGTAACCACGCCCACCTCCCATATAACGGTAATTTCCAGAAATACGAAAATTGCGACATTTTAGTAACTACTGAAGATAATTCACTCAAAATTTATATTTACAATAATTTTCAGACGATAAATAAGAATATTATAAATTTTTGGAAAATGGGCATGGTTACATGTGTATATCCAGATGTTGGCCTTGGTACAGCATACCAAACGGCCGAAAATTTTTAAAATCGGACAATAACCACGCCCACATCCCATATAACGGTAATTTAGAGAAATACAAAATCTTTGATAAATCAGTAAATATTAAAGCTAATTTATTCAAAATAGACGCTTGCAACAATTCTTTACCAACAAATACGCTAATGGTAAAATTTTGGAAAATGGGCGTGGCACCGCCCACTTATGATCACATATATGTATATCGGTAACCGTTCTACCAATTTGTACCAAACTCGGTGTGGTTATTGTACTTGCCACACAGAAGCAAAACTTTGAAAATTATTGAAATCGGACTAAAATTACGGCCGCTTTTCATATAACGGTAAATTTCATAAATGCCTGAAACTTCAATATTTCGAAATTTAAGGACGCTAATTTACTCAAAATTGATACACCCCGGCTTACCATGTAGCGGTAGCTTTCGGAAAGGTGAAAAACGTATATTTAATACTTGCGCCGGCTATTTAATGTTCGGCTCCGCCCGAACTTAGACTTTCTTACTTGTTTTACTCTCAATTTTAAAATGTTGGCCAACTTCAAAAAAAAAATCATGGCCGACGAATTGAGAGAACGGTTTTACCTTACTATGTTTTTATCGTGGTTTATATGGCATGGTACCGAATTAATTCGTGTCAGTGTAGCTCGCTTGAGAATCAAGTGCTTATAGGCAACAAAAGAAATGAGTCGATCGAACACGCTTTCAACCAGAGTTCAACCCCATGCAACCATGTTAATACATGTGTCAATTCTTGAAAATAATAAACATGGAAAAATAATCCGGGCTATCACAGAATCCATCGTAGCTTCGATTTTCGTGAAACCTAAGAAAGTGCTATCACAGAATCCGAATGGCTACGAACGTAAATTCGAAATTCGTAGAGAGCATTCATTGAATCCGTTCGTAATGAAGATTCGTACAGATACACTACGACGAGTTTATACTGTCGGAACAAAATTAAAAATCACCGAATCTTAAAAATAACGCAGAAAACCTGCATTATTGTTAATATTAAATATTTATTATACCTCGTATTTGTTACAGTTTGATATAATTCAATATATTTGTGTAAACGTAGACGTAAAATATAAATGATATACATACCTACATATGTACATACATATATTCATCTGCCAGACGCTATTTAATGAATGTTTTTCTGAAGCGACAACAATTTATTAGGAAAGAAATCTAATTACTTTAATATCATAAATAAAAATTAAATGAATTAAAAAAAATAGTTTTCTCTTTAAAAGAATAAAATTTAAACTAAAAAAAGAAATAATTACAAAAAACAAAAATGAAAAAAATGAAAAAAAAACCCCGCTGCCAGACTCGGATGTGTTTCCAAATAACATGGTTTAACTTAGAACGAATTGAAGCATCATGTAAACGGGGCACCGAAATTGCGCATATGGAAACTGTGCATTTAGACATTATTTCGGTTTCAACCGAAACTGTGCATGTATGCTTTATTTCGGTTTTTACCATATGCATTATTTCGGTTTTAAACCGAGACTGTGCATGTATGCATTACTTCGTTTTTTTTCATATGCATTATTTCGCTTTTAAAACGAAAGTATGCATATGCATAATTTCGGTATTTTCTCATATGCATTATTTCGGTTTTCAACCGAAACTGTGCATGTATGCATTACTTCGGGTTTTTCATATGCATTATTTCGGTTTTCAACCGAAACTGTGCATGCATGCATTATTTCGGTTTTTGTTATATGCATTATTTCGGTTTTCAACCGAAACTGTGCATGTATGCATACCTTCGTCTTTCACATATGCATTATTTCGGTTTTCATCCGAAACTGCGCATGTATGCTTTATTTCGGTTTTGAACTGAAATTGTGAATGCATGCATTATTTCGGTTTTCTAACGAAAGTGTGCATATGGATAATTTCGTTTTTTCTAATATGAATTATTTACTTCTAACGGGTGATTTTTTTGAGGTTAGGATTTTCATGCATTAGTATTTGACAGATCACGTGGGATTTCAGACATGGTGTCAAAGAGAAAGATGCTCAGTATGCTTTGAAATTTCATCATGAATAGACTTACTAACGAGCAACGCTTGCAAATCATTGAATTTTATTACCAAAATCAGTGTTCGGTTCGAAATGTGTTTCGCGCTTTACGTCCGATTTATGGTCTACATAATCGACCAAGTGAGCAAACAATTAATGCGATTGTGACCAAGTTTCGCACTCAGTTTACTTTATTGGACATTAAACCAACCACACGAATGCGTACAGTGCGTACAGAAGAGAATATTGCGTCTGTTTCTGAGAGTGTTGCTGAAGACCGTGAAATGTCGATTCGTCGCCGTTCGCAGCAATTGGGTTTGTGTTATTCGACCACATGGAAGATTTTACGCAAAGATCTTGGTGTAAAACCGTATAAAATACAGCTCGTGCAAGAACTGAAGCCGAACGATCTGCCACAACGTCGAATTTTCAGTGAATGGGCCCTAGAAAAGTTGGCAGAAAATCCGCTTTTTTATCGACAAATTTTGTTCAGCGATGAGGCTCATTTCTGGTTGAATGGCTTCGTAAATAAGCAAAATTGCCGCATTTGGAGTGAAGAGCAACCAGAAGCCGTTCAAGAACTGCCCATGCATCCCGAAAAATGCACTGTTTGGTGTGGTTTGTACGCTGGTGGAATCATTGGACCGTATTTTTTCAAAGATGCTGTTGGACGCAACGTTACGGTGAATGGCGATCGCTATCGTTCGATGCTAACAAACTTTTTGTTGCCAAAAATGGAAGAACTGAACTTGGTTGACATGTGGTTTCAACAAGATGGCGCTACATGCCACACAGCTCGCGATTCTATGGCCATTTTGAGGGAAAACTTCGGAGAACAATTCATCTCAAGAAATGGACCGGTAAGTTGGCCACCAAGATCATGCGATTTGACGCCTTTAGACTATTTTTTGTGGGGCTACGTCAAGTCTAAAGTCTACAGAAATAAGCCAGCAACTATTCCAGCTTTGGAAGACAACATTTCCGAAGAAATTCGGGCTATTCCGGCCGAAATGCTCGAAAAAGTTGCCCAAAATTGGACTTTCCGAATGGACCACCTAAGACGCAGCCGCGGTCAACATTTAAATGAAATTATCTTCAAAAAGTAAATGTCATGGACCAATCTAACGTTTCAAATAAAGAACCGATGAGATTTTGCAAATTTTATGCGTTTTTTTTTAAAAAAAAGTTATCAAGCTCTTAAAAAATCACCCGTTACATAGAGTTTTAGTTCGGATTAAAGTTCCACACTACGGGGTACAG
>NW_023458592.1:79245-79348 GCF_013731165.1 Rhagoletis pomonella | reverse complement strand
GCGCGGATAGTGAAGAGAAGTATAGTCGCTAAGCGTCGAGTAACTAAAGGCTCTGCTATGCATACTTGGCATTGCTTGAGAGTTGTCATATAAGGAATCTGTT
>NW_023458592.1:78822-79145 GCF_013731165.1 Rhagoletis pomonella | reverse complement strand
TAGCAGTGCATGCAATGCCAAGTATGCATAACAGAGCCTTAAGTAAAGTACTCGACAAAAATATGTTACGAAAAAGAGAGGAACATAAAAGAGGAGTACTACGTTGTGACACTTCCGCAAGTAAAAGGTTCCTTCATGTGAAGTTTTCAAGTATTTTATGTGTGTCCCGTGCACATAAAATATATTTACGTTTGTTTCTATACGTTTCTTATATATATATATGTATATATGTACATACATCCATATGAGTTTCTTTAAGGTATTTTTTATGTCATTGCTCCATATCTACCCTCATACTACATCAAATTTAAATATTGAAACAC
>NW_023458592.1:78090-78722 GCF_013731165.1 Rhagoletis pomonella | reverse complement strand
ATAAGAAATATGATATGTCCCGTGCACATAAAATATATTTACGTTTGTTTCTATACGTTTCTTATATATATATATGTATATATGTACATACATCCATATGAGTTTCTTTAAGGTATTTTTATGTCATTGCTCCATATCTACCCTCATACTACATCAAATTTAAATATTGAAACACAATTTGGAAGGTCAGCTTTAACGCTTTCGGAAAAAATGCAAATTTTACATAGGGTTGCCATCTGTCTGAAAATCAAGTGAATAAAATATTTAAGTGGCGTAAAATGTTGTAACGCTTCTATCGAACGAAAGGCATTTCAGTGCACTTTTATCCAGAGGTAATATTTTTAATAGCGTTGCCAATACAATATAGAGATTTTCTGGATTCGAAATTTTTATCGGGGTTGTTATCGATATTTTTATCGATTTTGCTATTGACTATTTATCGATTTTGTTATCGAGTTTTTGCGAGGTTTTGCTATCGACATTTTTAACGAATTTGTCATCGATATCTATTGCATCAACTCACCCTGTACCTCTAAAAAAGTTCTTACTTCAAAAAGTAAAACCAAAGTCCTTAATTTGACATCTAATTTTTTAAATTCGAAAGAATTGTGCAGATCTCAACTCCTTCACAA
>NW_023458592.1:72782-77990 GCF_013731165.1 Rhagoletis pomonella | reverse complement strand
CATTCAATCGAAAAATAGGAACACATGCTTGCGGTACCCCAAAAAAAAGTAACAAAAGTAGAGAACATCCCAAATGAGCGTACCTGAACGATGTTACTCGACGGCGCTCTCCTCCACTAAATACATGTTCCGCTATGCTCAGATACTTACGTTCGATTTCCAAAAATGGGGTATGATATTAAAACGCGTGGCCTGTAGAAGTGGACTAAGGTATAATTTTTGATGTGTATACATCTTTGGTTTCGGTAGGGGTAAAATTTGCGAAGCTGTAACGCATATCCCAGCACAAAATTTCGAAGGGCTTAGCATGTGTATTTCAGCATAAAATTTTTATTTTTATTAGAAGCACCCTGTGTTCGCTTGCCAAATGGTTGCATACATTTAGGCCTATGCATAGTAAGAGGAAATGCGCTATAATTGATTATTAGCCGTCATCGATTCGCCATCAAGCTCGGAACACTTTGACGACTGCAACTTCACGACGTAACGACAGCGACATCATTTTGTCGACAAATGTCGCCTTGAAGCCAGCTTCTTAAACATTTTGAAGACCTCAGCGACATAGCAAACAGCTGATTTTAAAGTTTGACATTTTGGTATATTTATTTCACAAATGGTGTATTTTTATTTAAGTAAATAAGAAAAACATGAACAATCAAGAATATGTGATTAATTTTGCGACAATTTAATTCTGCAGCACTACATCTACTCATTGTCGCCGGCAAAATTAGAAATAGATTTAATTTGGCGACGTCGACAATTGCAGTCCTGCAGCCAAGATGTCGTGCAGTCGTCAAAATAATTGTGTCCGTAAGAACGTGTGTATTTAAAATTTGACAGATGCTGCTTGTCGCTTGCTGTCGTCAAAGTGTTCCGAGCTTAAAGTTCTGAACACATTGAAAACGACGCGCTACCGACCACAGCTTCCAATTTGTCATCTTTATTATCTAAGCGCTTTGTCGATGGCGACATGATTTCTTTGAACGCGGCAGCGACATACTGAATTTGTATGAGTTTGACATAAAAGAAGAGGAAGAACCTTATCTGTCGCCAGAAAAATAGAAATAGATCTAATCTGGCCACAACCACAGCCGTCGCGTAGCCCGGTCGTCGCCAAAATAATTATCTACATAAGAGTACGTGTTAAAATAATTTGACAGCTGTGGTTTGTAGCTCGTCGTTTTCATTGTGTTCGGGCTATCAGTTAGCAAGTGGCGAAACGAACGAACTCAATGAGGTACAACCAAACTTGCTATCGTCTATCCGTGCTAGCTAACTTTGTTGTTGCTTTCACATGCAAAATTTTTCGTAAAGCGGCCGCACTCAAACATAGCGAGCGAGAAGTGGCGAATCGACGACGGCATGGCATCCTATGACACCCACAATTCTCAAGATACTAATTCCTTATTAACAATAGGACAATTATCGGGGAGGCTCAAGAGGCCCACAACAAACACTACCGAGAAAATTATTCCCGGAAGTTTTCTCGTGTAGTATGTAACCGTGACATATATAACCGGCTGTTGATGAGCTCGGACTCGTTTTTAAGCAGTATTTCGGTTCATGACCAAAAAAAGAAAAAATATCAAATCGTTTTCCCCAGACACAATAAAGCTGCTGTTACCCTCTAAATCCGTTGTCAAAGATGTGACAAAGGAATAGTTTGAGGCCAGCGAAGATTCTGAAAGCGAAAACTAATTAACCAAAGATAGTGTACACACATTTTATAAATAAAGGTAGTCAATATATTTAAATAGTAAATTATTGGCTAATATATATATTTTATTAATATAACCTCTCTGTAATACAAATTATTTCAATTTTACATTTGATAAATAATTTTGAGTAAATAGAGGCAATAAAATATTTTTTGCCGCATAAAACTTGAAAATCTACCTACATTCGGTGTTTCCAAGATATTTTAACGCCCTTGAGTCACAAGTATATATGTACAAGTATATTTTATCAATCATACCGATAATGCCATGTATTAAAAGAATTAAAAATGAAAATGAATAAAAAAGTTAAATCAGCAAAATGAATAAAATTAAGTGAAATTAATATTTAATTTCTAACCTAACCTACATTTGTATGTGTGTAACTGAATCGCCTTTATATATAAAAATATTATCCTAATTTTCGAGCTTGACTCCCTAATCTGTTATTAGAAAAAGAGATTAGCCATGCAAACTTATAATTAAAAATATCTCAGATTAAACCGATAACTTTTTGGTGTCCAACCCAGTTTTATCGATTATACTTGCGAAGAAGAAGAGGAATGTCAAATGTTAAAGTAAACAAAAATTGACGCTAGTAAGGAAAATAGGTTTGTAAAGGTATTTTTAATAAAATATTCAGTTAAAATATATTTAAATGGCCTAATATGTGTTGCAAAAAAAAAAGTGACCACGGTGGCACAGAGAAGAAGTTTAACTTTTCCTCGAGTTGTGTGAATAACAAGCACAACCAATTTGACAGCTAACGAGCTTGATTGAGATTATATTTATATGTAAACGTACTTTAATGCTTTGCCGTTCGCATATGTATACACATCAAATTTCATGAGTACCTAGTACTCACGCCTTTTTTTTTAAGTGTTGCCACCTGTGTAAATTTTTAATTAAAATTATGTAATAAGTTAAATCAGTTATTAAAGTATGCGTATAAGTATAAATTGGCTTGAAAAGGCTCCATTTCTCCATTTCGACATATGTAGGAGTGTTTCCACCCGTTTAAAAAGTCAAATTCAACTATAATTAAGGGAGTTAGATAAATTAAAAACATATATATTTGTGTATTAAATTATGGGTGTTCGAATACGTGAAGCAGTTTTTTGTGAAGGAGTTAAGATCTGCACAGTTCTTTCGAATTTAAAAAAATTAGATGTCAAATTAAGGACTTTGGTTTTACTTTTTGAAGTAAGAACTTTTTTAGAGGTACAGGGTGAGTTGATGCAATAGATATCGATAACAAAACCTATAAAAATATCGATTACAAAATCGATGACAAATTCGTTAAAAATTTCGATAGCAAAACCTCGCAAAAACTCGAAAACAAAATCGATAAATAGTCAATAGCAAAATCGATCAAAATATCGATAACAACCCCGATAAAAATTTCGAATCCAGAAAATCTCTATATTGTATTGGCAACGCTATTAAAACTATTACCTCTTGATAAAAGTGGACTGAAATGCCTTTCGTTCGATAGAAGCGTTACAACATTTTACGCCACTTAAATATTTTATTCACTTATAATACCTTAAAGAAACTCATATGGATGTATGTACATATATACATATATATATATATAAAAAACTTATAGAAGCAAACGTAAATATATTTTATGTGCACGGGACATATCATATTTCTTATATATAAATTATGCTCTCAAACGAAATCTTCCTAAAATACTTGAAAACTTCACATGAAGGAACCTTTTACTTGCGGAAGTTTCACAACGTAGTACTCCTCTTTTATGTTCCTCTCTTTTTCGTAACATATTTTTGTCGAGTACTTTACTTAGTTACTCGACGCTTAGACTGCTTTTACACAGTTCAAGTATTGAATTCAATTCTGCTCGCATGTGGAAGAGAGGGGGTGAGAAGAAAAGGGACGAGTACACATGCGTCTGTACCGTCAAGTCGTTTCAATTTTCTTGCTTTGCTTTTGGCATTTTCGTTGCTTCCCATTCAAAGAACCAAAAACTTGAATTCAACAAAATTGAAACGTGTAAAAGCAAATAGAAAACACAAAAGAGAATGAGCAAGAATTGCTTTCAAGTACTTGAATCATGTAAATCGGGTGTTAGCGACTATACTTCTCTTCACTATCCGCGCTCTCAGTGGGAGGAAGAGAAGGATGTGTATTCGCTAGAAAACTTCAATGTGAAGCCAACTATCTTCCGATGCAGACCTCTAATATGTACATATATAGATACCATGATTCAATAATACAAGGTTGTGTAATTTGTGACAGCTAAAATTTGACACTCCTTTATCCAGATTTGTATTTTGGAAGTAGGAGAAAGGGGAAGAATGTGGTAGAAAGGTACTACAAAAAGTACGCAAAGTATACATCTAGAAGTAAAATGTGTATTATTTATTCTATGCAAATTTGCAATATATTTGGTGTTTTAATGGAAATACTAAACAATACATAAATATGTGCATTTTTGATTTAAGTCATTCATCATTTCCTGGAACCGACCGTTCAGCTATGCAAACAGGAAAACTGCAGATCAACAGAACTTTTTATGCTCATTTCAACCATGCCAAAATTATTTGGCGCAAGTAAAAAAATCAAGACGTTCTAGAAGGTTAAAGTTCAGTTTTTAAATTTTTTAAATATTAATATCTTACGAACTGTAAGTATAACCGATAAAAAAACTAATGACGCCACCATAAAGATAACTAATTTGTCTTTCAGCTGGTGTACATAATTTATAGCTTCTTGATTTTTAAACCAAAACCACTAAGAGGTCTATTCTGCACGTTACGTAAGATTTTGTAACCGGAAAATTTTATTACTAAAAAATGTTACCAGTTCTTGTCACCGCGATTCTAGGTACGTTGGTAATGCAGTTAAAATATTCAGCAATTCAGCTATGAAGAATTGTGCAAATCCTGGCATTGAATATTTCACGGGGCAATAACTTGATACCACCTTATGAGATGGTAACAAAATTTACCGGTTACAAGAGTATACAGAATGCGAAAAGGGTTTAAAAATTGACAGGAACTTTATTTACTGGTTACAAACTTTTTATTACCCGCGCAGAATAGGCCTGTAAATAACGAACAAATGTTATTTTTTCATCAAATAATCTTTTTTGAAAAAAAAACTCCATTATTAATGGTAAAGAAATTTATATTATTTAAAAAGTACAAGTTATTATCTTTAATTCTATATTAAATATTTTATCATGATGTACTTTTTGGGTTTCAACAATTCAGTGATAATAAAAAATACAAATAAACAAAGCAAATAAACCTCTTATGTCTTCGTTATTTTTTGCCTGCGCCAAATTTGGTATCGTTGTAATCAGCGTAAAAAGTTCTATCTATCGGCATTTTTGGTTATTTTATAGCTAAACGGTCACTGTTAAGTAAATTATGTTTATCCCTTCAATATTTTAAAATGAGTAACCATTTAATAGTCATTCTTGAATTCATAAAAGTAACCATGTTGTATTTTAAGTTATAATTGT
>NW_023458592.1:71648-72772 GCF_013731165.1 Rhagoletis pomonella | reverse complement strand
GTTCGTCAAAGGTTTTGGCCCGTCCATGGAAAGGTTTTAGCACGCTCCATCGTCTACAACTGCGTCCGCTGAGCGAAGCCCCAGCCAATTAAATCGAATCAACTCATGGCTGATCTACCAGAGCTTCGTGTTCAACAAAGCCGACCATTCAATACTGTCGGAATTGATTTTTTTGGTCCCTTTTATATACACTTTCGACGTCGTGGCACGGCACCTGTAAGGGCGTATTTATCAATTTTTGTCTGCTTCGTTACTAAGGCTGTTCACTTAGAGCTTGTGGAAGATCTCAGCACAAAGGCGTTTTTAAATGCTCTGAGGCGGTTCATTTCACGACGCGGTCGTTGCGCGGTCATATACAGTGACAACGCGACAAATTTTGTTGGGGCGCGCAATGAATTGCACGAAGTCTATATGTTGCGAAAAAAAAATTCTCAAGACGAATTATTAAAGGAATGCGCCGATAATGCTTTTTTGCTTGAGTTATCCTGTACACGGAAGGCCGGACAGACAGACCGGGCATAATCGACTTCTTCTGAGTATTTATGTATATTCTTTTGTATGCATATATCTATCTCGATTCGTTTTGCATTTGTATGCATATATCTATCTCGTTTCATTTTGGTTGTTACAAACAACCGTAATATGAACAAAGTTATAATACCCTTGTGCAAAAGTACGCTCGGTTATAAAAATGTATTCGACACAAATTATACAATTCAATAAAAAGTGATATATTAGGGGTACTTCCCTTAAACTCGTAAAAACCTCGTAAATTTACGAGCCTCCTAAAAGAACTGTCAAAATTTGTATAGGCCCGTTACGTTGCCGAGAGGCCGAAAATTTTATACTAAAATGAATGAGACAAAATCAACACTTACACATACAAATAACAAACCCTATTTGTTTGTCATCACTAATTCAGACTTCTAGAAAATTTGTATTTTTGTGTGTAAAATGAATAAAGTAAGTGCTAAAATTATTTTAATAGTTTTATTTAAATGTAAATTTTTATATATCAGTTAACTGAAGTCGAAACTCCTAGCATGAATGCCACCGAATAGGAACAACCCATCGTTAGAGCGCTGACCAATCGAGGCAACTTGTGGAAGAAATACGGAACAAAA
>NW_023458592.1:68828-71548 GCF_013731165.1 Rhagoletis pomonella | reverse complement strand
TTAGTTACTCGACGCTTAGCGACTATACTTCTCTTCACTATCCGCGCTCTCAGTGGGAGGAAGAGAAGGATGTGTATTCGCTAGAAAAGTTCAATGTGAAGCCAACTATCTTCCGATGCAGACCCATAATATGTACATATATAGATACCATGATTCAATAATACAAGGTTGTGTAATTTGTGACAGCTAAAATTTGACACTCCTTTATCCAGATTTGTATTTTGGAAGTAGGAGAAAGGGGAAGAATGTGATCGCCTTTTGCGAAAACGGTCGTAGAAAGGTACTACAAAAAGTACGCAAAGTATACATTTAGAAGTAAAATGTGTATTATTTATTCTATGCAAGTTTGCAATATATTTGGTGTTTTAATGGAAATACTAAACAATACATAAATATGTGCATTTTTGATTTAAGTCATTCATCATTTCCTGGAACCGACCGTTCAGCTATGCAAACAGGAAAACTGCAAATCAACAGAACTTTTTATGCTCATTTCAACCATGCCAAAATTATTTGGCGCAAGTAAAAAAATCAAGACGTTCTAGAAGGTTAAAGTTCAGTTTTTAAATTTTTTAAATATTAATATCTTACGAACTGTAAGTATAACCGATAAAAAACTAATGACGCCACCATAAAGATAACTAATTTGTCTTTCAGCTGGTGTACATAATTTATAGCTTCTTGATTTTTAAACCAAAACCACTAAGAGGTCTATTCTGCACGTTACCAAAGATTTTGTAACCGGAAAATTTTATTACTAAAAAATGTTACCAGTTCTTGTCACCGCGATTCTAGGTACGTTGGTAATGCAGTTAAAATATTCAGCAATTCAGCTATGAAGAATTGTGCAAATCCTGGCATTGAATATTTCATGGGGCAATAACTTAATACCACCTTATGAGATGGTAACAAAATTTACCGGTTACAAGAGTATACAGAATGCGAAAAGGGTTTAAAAATTTACAGGAACTTTATTTACTGGTTACAAACTTTTTATTACCCTGTAAATAACGATCAAATTTTATTTTTTCATGAAATAATCTTTTTTGAAAAAAAAGCTGCATAATTAATGGTAAAGAAATTTATATTATTTAGAAAGCACAAGTTATTATCTTTAATTCTATATTAAATATTTTATCATGATGTACTTTTTGGGTTTCAACAATTCAGTGATAATAAAAAATACAAATAAACAAAGCAAATAAACCTCTTATATCTTCGTTATTTTTTGCCTGCGCCAAATTTGGTATCGTTGTAATCAGCGTAAAAAGTTCTATTTATCGGCATTTTTGGTTATTTTATAGCTAAACGGTCACTATTCTACACTTGTTCTAGAAAATTACATTTAGTTTGACGAATTTTTGGTTTTACTACTAATATCACTAGAAACTGTAGAGTAAGCAACATTCTGCACAAGTAAAGGAGCCGATTTTATGTGTGGGAGCGAGAAGACTGTTTTATTACAAAACCTTTCTATTATTGAATCATGTATAGATACCTTCAATATGCCGTTTTTGCTACAAACCCTCATCAAAGGACCTCTGGTGTCATCTAAACGATCCTTGATCAAGGTAAATTTTTGTATGGCCACTTTTTACAACGAATCTAAGCATCTAAACCCTGCAGCGGAAATACTAGTACAGAACTAGTGAGTTCACTAGTTTTCGGGAGTCGAATATCGGTACCTTGCAAATCTACCAGCCATGCTTTCTACTGTCGCATTTAACATGGAGTTGTCCTAGGAGGTGACAATTGACTCCCGCTGCGTAACTTTTCACTAGTACTTGTAGTAGTAACATGTATTCTGTAACCGAACAACTTTTTTTCGTTGTGCACTTCACAGATACTTTTTTAAAATTAAAAAAAACGAAAGTAAAGATTTTAAATTGTATGTTCTGCATAGTGAGATTTGAACTCGAACACTTTCGGCCGCAACTAATTCAGCCAGCATCTTTGCGCACTCAGCTACAGGAACAACATGTAAGTGTGCTTTCAAATGTTCGCTTTGAATCAAGCCAGGCGACGATTTGTTCAAATTTAAATTTGTCTTTGCTATTGTCTTTGCTATTTATTTTCCTGTGATCGGACGTACGAAAGCTGCAGCGTGACGTTGTTTGAAATTTTTATGATTGGGCTGAACTGATTCTTGATAATTTTAACAAAATTGTCATTTAAACGCGCTATATCTCAGTCGTTTGTGTATCGATCGATTTGAAACACAATAAACTACAAACTATTCCAAAGAAGTTAAGTTTAACAACACTTCTTAATACTTACTATAAATAAAACTACACGTTTATAACTTTTTTATGAGAATTAAGAGGGTGTTTGTTTTCAAATGCAAAAGTTGTGTTATAAAATTTGAAATAAATTTTTTGTTTTAAACAGTGTTGTAGATGACTATGTAGGGAAGTTTTTGAGAAAGTTTCAAAATTAAACATCAAGTAGTTGCAAAGTTCTAACAATATTATTATGACTCACACGGTTAGCAGATTAGCGCGCTGCGCTCTAAAAGCCTTTATAACTCAGAAAAGTAAAAAAGTCCGTTTTTAGTGATTTATATGTAAAAAGACTTGATCTTTCGATTGAGATAACTAAAACAATATTAAAAATTACCATAGTTCAGAAAAATTACAAATAAATTTTCGTTCAGAATTTTCACCATGAAAACGGGAAAATTTTGGAAAACGCATAGTGCCATCGCATAGCCCGTATAAAAA
>NW_023458592.1:65949-68728 GCF_013731165.1 Rhagoletis pomonella | reverse complement strand
TAAAGAAAACACATGAAAAGGCACGATTTTTTTTAAATTCGAAAAAATGTAAATATTTCAAAAACGGTGACACTTTTACCTGAAAATTTTTTGTTTATCAGTGAGCTCACCCCCCCACCTACCTTGCCCTAAAGTTTGGCACGTTACTTCTGGGACACCCTGTATAAGAAACGTATAGAAACAAACGTAAATATATTTTATGTGCACGAGACATATCATATTTCTTATATACAAATTATGCTCTCCAACGAAATCTTCCTAAAATACTTGAAAACTTCACATGAAGGAAACTTTTACTTGCGGAAGTTTCACAACGTAGTACTCCTCTTTTATGTTCCTCTCTTTTTCGGAACATATTTTTGTCGCGTACTTTAATTAGTTACTCGACGCTTAGCGACTATACTTCTCTTCACTATCCGCGCTCTCAGTGGGAGGAAGAGAAGGATGTGTATTCGCTAGAAAACTTCAATATGAAGCCAACTATCTTCCGATGCAGACCTCTAATATATATATATATGGGTCCTTATGTTGTACAGAAAGTAGACGGTGTAAATGTTACTGTTTTCGATAAAACCAAGAATAAATTAGAAACGGTTCACATAACCCGAATCCATAAAGTCACTTAAAGACATTTTTATGAATTCTATTTTGCTCAATTAAGCAACTGCATACTTTTTTTCTATTTTGAGGAAATTCTCAAATTTAACCAAATTTAACCTTCCACGTCATATATTCAAAAATGATATAGTTAATAAAAACGTGTATTAAGCTATTGACTTCATTTGGAAAATATATATGGGATGTTCCACGGAACAAAGACAAGGCTTCTAAACAAAAATTGTGTTGATGGATTTAAGATTAATGGCTTAAAAGATTTGTGCAATTGTCTTCTCTTGAATGCTGAGTGGCGTTTCTTCGAAAATTTCAAATAACGATGCCAATATAGCGGATAAATGGCATTAAGTTCGAAAACTTTCGAATCCTGGAAAAACTGAAATTATTCTCAAACTCCTTATCCAACAGTTTTTCGTGTCCCTGAATACACATCTAATGCTACATTTTTTTAATTGAAAATGGCAATCCAAAGTGGCGGATAAATTTTTGGAAATCGACTGGATGGGCTTGAAATTTCTTGTTCGAGGGTTTTTGGGATCGCTGATTACAAATTGGAAGTTATTTTTTACAAATGCAAAATGGCGGAGATATTTTTTAGAAATCGACTGGACGTGCTTGAAATTTCTTGTCTGGGGGTTTTTAGGATCGCTGATTACAAATTGGAAGTTATTTTTTAGAAATTTAAATTGACGGATCCAAAATGGCGGAAAAGTTTTTGTAAATCGACTGGATGTGCTTGAAATTTCTTGCACGGGGGTTTTTGGGATCGCTGATTTCAAATTGGAAGTTTTTTTTTAGAAATTCAAAATGGCGGATCCAAAACAGCAGACAAATTTTTAGAAATCAACAGGATATGGTGGAAATTTCTTGTTTGGTTTGGTTTTTGAGATTCCTGCTTACAAATTCGAAGTTATTTTTTAGAAGTTCAAAATGGCGAATCAAAAATGGCAGACAATTTTTTGAAAATTTATGGAAATTGGTCGAAACGTTTCTCGGAGGTTTTTTTGGTCGCTGATTACGAATTTTAAGTTACTTTACGGAAATTTGAAATCGCTGTTTCAAACTAGTGAACAAACTTTGGAAAATTATTTCGGCGGGCCGAATGAATGGCCGTCCTAGTCCTCAGTTCCGAGTCTATTCAGTTTGGATTGGGGAAAAGGGGAGTATAAAGGAATCAAAATTTAGAAAAGTAGCCATTGGTGAGCAGGTGCTGGTGCCGCTTTTCTCTCAAAGTGTTTACCGCTGGTAAACCCAAAAGTAAAAAATTTAAAAACTAATTAATAAAATTAAAGTAAAATCTGTGGAAAATTAACAATAACAAAATCTCTAAAGGACCCTTTTATATTTCAAAAACCTGGGTAACAGTTATTCGTCGCCACCCTGTACATCAAAATTTAGGAAAATATTTCGGTTGTTTATACCCGAATTTTTCCGAATTTGCCAACTTCATTTTTAAAATTTTTGCGCGCACTCATTACACTGTGCGGCGCAGTCCCTTGGATCGCAGCTATCAATATTCCATGTCCACCATTAAGACGGTTCCCTCCTCGATCTTGCTCTGGAGTCCATTACAGTTAAATTGTAATATTTTCGTGTGCCTTGGGAGACTAATCGCAAAGCAGGGTGTGAAGTGTGGTGTTGCCTGCCAGGCATTTGTGTATGCTGTTGTTGGAGGTGCTGCCTTGTGGTTTTAGTAGGCGGCGTCGCGGAATATATTTGCGATTGCGCAGCTCTGTAACATAGGGCCTTGAAAGTTGCTGGTCCATTCTCGAGTGGTGCGCAGACCTGAACATGCCCTAAAGTGGCACCATCCAAGGCAAGAGTTGAGTTTGACTGATATCGCATAACGGTATATCCTGGACCAACACACCAAACAGAATGTGAGGAACTAGGAGCTGTTGATATATCCACGCCCGTGGATTGCGGCGGCGTGTGGGAGAGGGTGTGGTTATGTTGACATGTTAGAGTTGTGTTGCTTCTGAGGTCTGAGCAGGTTCTGAGGTGACTCCATCCATATTGCACCTAACTGAGTGGAGTTTGGGTGTAATATTCCCCGGTATTCGCTGCAGGTATAGGTTTCTGGTCCAGGGTTTGATTCGATGTTAGTTCCAATGTGCTTGTTCGGAGCAGCAGCGGATAAGCCAGCAACATAAAATATGTTTAT
>NW_023458592.1:64552-65849 GCF_013731165.1 Rhagoletis pomonella | reverse complement strand
GCTTATCTCTAGAACTACTTACGATAAGGATACACCTACATCTACAAATCTGAAAATGGCAAGAATAATTCAATTGGGAAGAATTTTCTCCCAGATTTCAAAATCGCATTGAATGAGTGTTATTTTGTGGAAAGGTTTATAGAAGGATTATTCTTCCGATAGGGGAATCGGGGATTGAGAGCCATCCTAAATAATCCTATTTATGGTCACATTTGCTTAATCTTTTGAATACTTGGTACCCAAACGTGTGATGCAAAGATATTGATTTTTGGCCTAGTCCTGACAAAACCCGTGTGAAAACCTTCGAGGTAGTTTCTTAAGTTCTACCGATCCTGATGAAGAGAAAGAGGAGTTTATGTAGATGTTGGAAATATAGTCTTTAACCTTTCCAAGGGCTCTGAAGCCAATATAATCGAAAAACGTATTTACAGTTTAAAATAATTTTAAAACTTTACACTGCAAAGAAAACACCATTTCAAGTTTGAATGTAAAATTGTTTAATATATTCAATTATTTTTTAATGGGTATATAACTTATAATTACATATTTGTTTTTTTTTTATATATGTATATTTTTTGAGTTATGTCGGCGAAATGTCACTGTCTGAGTGTGAACTTTCATCTCCTTCATTAGTCGCAACTCTTGGGTAAATATGACCATTTCTTCGTATAGACTCTGCTTGATATAATACAGAATTTGACATTGTTGCAAAGTCGTGCAAAGTCTGGCTTAAGCAGTGACTAAAAGTAGGAATCATGGAGAGTCTCACACAAAAATTTCAAGAAAAGTACATGACAGTACAATGTTTAGATTGTCCAAAAAGGTTCGACTTTGTTCATATTTTTTGACGAAAAAACGCCTAATTTTGACACATTACTCTAGCGACGTCCCTCATCGTATATTAATTGTTTTTATTTCATAAAAAAGAGCATCGTTTTCTATGCCAAATGTATTCTTTTCAGCGTTCTGGCACACCACTGTGATAAACCACAAACCACATTTTAAAAATTTTTATTTGATTTTGTAATTTTTAGAAAACAAAGTTTCAAAACATCAAATTTGACCTACAAAAAAAACTACTAAAGTGGGCTTCAAAACACCAAAGGATAATATTTTCTATGTAATTGGACATTTCTTAACAAGTTGGAATTATCAAAACATCAAAATTTCACTTTGATTTTTTTCCGGCTAATGTCGTCATATGGCCCATTGTGCACCGTCTATAAAAATTGCCTCAGGGAAGTGGTTATATTCCTAAATACAACAACGTGTATATTAGGTAATACGAGAAGGCTCT
>NW_023458592.1:63203-64452 GCF_013731165.1 Rhagoletis pomonella | reverse complement strand
TTTTGTTCCGTATTTCTTCCACAAGTTGCCTCGATTGGTCAGCGCTCCAACGATGGGTTGTTCCTATTCGGTGGCATTCATGCTAGGAGTTCCGACTTCAGTTAACTGATATATAAAAATTTACATTTAAATAAAACTATTAAAATAATTTTAGCACTTACTTTATTCATTTTACACACAAAAATACAAATTTTCTAGAAGTCTGAATTAGTGATGACAAACAAATAGGGTTTGTTATTTGTATGTGTAAGTGTTGATTTTGTCTCATTCAATTTAGTATAAAATTTTCGGCCTCTCGGCAACGTAACGGACCCATACAAATTTTGACAGTTCTTTTACGAGGCTCGTAAATTTACGAGGTTTACGAGGTTTTTACGAGTTTAAGGGAAGTACCCCTAATATATCACTTTTTATTGAATTGTATAATTTGTGTAGAATATATTTTTATAACCGAGCGTACTTGTGCACAAGGGTATTATAACTTTGTTCATATTACGGTTGTTTGTAACAACCAAAACGAATCGAGATAGATATATGCATACAAATGTATACAGAAATACTCAGAAGAAGTCGATTAAGCCCGGTCTGTCTGTCCGGCCTTCCGTGTACAGGATAACTCAAGCAAAAATTTAGATATCTCAACGAAATTTGGTACGTAGGTTGGTATTGAAAATGGGCGAAATCTAATGTAACCACGCCCAATTCCAATGTAACGGTATTTTCGAAAAATGGAAGAACTACGTTATTTCAGTAAATATTGGATCCAAATTGTTAAAAATTGGTATGTGAAGTAGAATTATGGTAAGAAATATTATTATTGTGAAATTTTTGGAAAATTGGCGTAACCCCACCCACTTATGATGAAATTCTGTACCTCAGTAGCCGCTTCGCCAATCCTTACCAACCTCCGTACGAGACTTGCCTAGGGTCTAACCAGGCCCAGGTCTACCAAAAAAAAAGAAACCCTCAGACCGTGCGACTAATAAAACACGAACCACGCTTTAAAAGAATCTAAATACAAAATGTAATGGTTATACGACTTAAACGATTTTGTAACATTGATGCCCTCAGATACATCCCAAGTCGCCGAAGTGCGGAAAAAGCTCTTTCATTCTTTCTGATATGGTTATTTACAATCGCACAAACCGCACACATTCTGGGATGAGGCCTGCACACCATGCATATTTTGAGGAGGTCAACGACCCCTTTTAAAAAATTTACTTCTTCGTTTTGGTTCTTCAATAACACC
>NW_023458592.1:56341-63103 GCF_013731165.1 Rhagoletis pomonella | reverse complement strand
CCCCTTTTAAAAAATTTACTTCTTCGTTTTGGTTCTTCAATAACACCTTGAACATTTGCTTCTCGTTTCTTAGTCTTAGTCTTTCTTTGTTCTTCACCATCTCCCGCAGCGAATCGTTCTGATAATTAAAACAAGAAAGAAAGTCTAAGTTCGGGCGGAGCCGAACATTAAATACCCGGCGCAAGTATTAAATATATGTTTTTTCACCTTTCCAAAACCTACCGCTAGATGGTAAGCCGGGTTGTATCAATTTTGAGTAAATTAGCGTCCTTAAATTTCGAAATATTCCAGTTTCAAGCATTTCTGAAATTTACCGTTATATGAAAAGCAGCCGTACTTTTAGTCCGATTTCAATAATTTTCAACGTTTTGCTTTTTTGTGGCAAGCACAATAACCATAACAAGTTTGGTACAAATTGGTAGAACGGTTACCGAGATACATATATGTGATCATAAGTGCGCGGTGCCATGTCTATTTTCCAAAATTTTACCATAAACGTATTTCTTGGTAAAGAATTGTTGCAAGCATCAATTTTGAATAAATTAGCTTTAGTATTTATTGATTTATCGAAAATTTTGTATGTCTGAAAATTACCGTTATATGGGATGTGGGCGTGGTCATTGTCCAATTGTTTAAATTTTCTGCCATTAAGTATGCTGTATAAAGGCCAACAACTGTGCCAAGTTTGGAAGAAATTAGTGCAGCGGTTACCAAGATGTGCACATGTTACCATAGGTGGGCGTGGCTATGCCCATTTTCCAAAAATTTATAATATTCTTATTTTTCGTCTGAAATATATTATAAATATCAATTTTGAGTGAATTATCTTTAGTAGTTGCTAAAATATCGCAGTTTCCGTATTTCTGAAAATTACCGTTATATGGGATGTGGGCGTAGTTATTGTTCGATTTTTAAAATTTTCAGCCATTTAGTATGCTGTATCAAGGCCAACAACTGTGCCAAGGTTGGAAGAAATCGGTGCAGCGGTTACCAAGATATACACATGTTACCATAGGTGGGCGTGGCTACGCCCATTTTCCAAAAATTTATAATATTCTTATTTTCCGTCTGAAAATTATTGTAAATATCAATTTTGAGTGAATTATCTTCAGTAGTTACTAAAATATCGCAGTTTTCGTATTTCTGGAAATTACCTTTATATGGGAAGTGGGCGTGGTTACTGTCTGATTTCGCCCATTTTCAATACCAGCCTACCTTGGATTAATGGAAACCTATATACCAAATTTCGTTGAGATATCTCAATTTTTGCTCGAGTTATCGTGTACACGGACGGACGGACAGACGGTCAGACGGACAGACGGACAGACGGACGGACAGACAGACATGGCTTAATCGACTTATCTATCCCTTCTGAGCATTTATGTATACATTTGTCTATATCTATCTCGATTTGTTTTGGCTGTTACAAACAACCGTTATGTGAACAAAATTAATATACCCTTGTGCACAAGTGCGCTCGGGTATAAAAAGAATCCCCGAGCCGCTTTCAAGGCGACTTCAAGCGACACTATTAGTTTGTTAAAAACTAGGATATATAAATTTATATATAAATCTTGTGGTGTTTTGGATTGAGTGCATTCATTTCGAGGGCTTGCACTGACGCGGGATTTGTGACTCGTAAAATTGAAATTTGTCAACAGCTCCAACGCGTATTTGTCGTATAGCGTGAAACTTTGTATTGCGACATCTACACAGAATTGCAGTTACTGCTTTAACCCTTCTGTGACATCCCAGCTGTAGGTACCTATTCGGATTAATATTTTACTAGTGAACCCGCCAACATTTAATAAATTTTTTTAAACCGGTGAAACCTCATTCAAAAACCTCGTAAATATTCCTAATGATTAATCTAAGCTTTTCTGAGTGATGAGAGGTCTCGCATGCTGTCGGTTTTTATGTTACTTCAAAAAATAAAACCTGTGCACATCTACATATCGTCGTTTAAAGTACAAAACCGCGTATCGTCATTCTGCAAAACCGCGTAACTGACTTTGGCTGCCAAAAATTGGATTTGCTCACACAAGCTCTTGGCGCAATCCTTATCCATGCGTCCTGAAATATACTATCCAGAAGTGCGACTGCTTTATAAAAGAGAGAACCATTTTGAAATATGAGTGTTTGTACGCTCTAGAAAATAATTTCTACAAATTCACATACTCGGTTTTGCATTTTGCTGATACGCGGTTTTGCATTTAGTTGATACGCGGTTTTGCACTTTAAACGACGATATGTAGAATCCCATTTCTTTAATTTGACTTCTCATTTTGGAAATTCGAAATAACGTTGCAGATGTGATGACCCTCAAAAAAAAATAGTTGGCATTTCTAATTAAATATTATCAGCCTATAGTTTTCTTAAAACTCTTTCGTTTGACACTAAGATTTCGATAATTAATTTATTTATCTTTCGTATAAGTAAAACAAATTCGACTATTCAAACAGGTGGCAACCTCTTTAAAGGTATTTTCAAACTAAAATTCTTCGCCTGGCATTGTTACACATATTTCAATTAACTGATGAATTAAGTTGAATTTAGTATTTTTAAGCACATGGCAACTCTCGTAAATAAAGTTTAGAAATAAACTATTTTCAACCCATTTCGATTGATACCCATCCTTTGACAATCCATTTAACTTACTAAATAATTTGAGCTTAATTTTTTCAACAAAAAAATACCAAATGTTCAATTTAAAGATTTCTTAACACTCGTTCTTTTGATAACCATATTTTAAAATTTCATGTAACTTATCTATAATTTGACGAAATACCACTTTCAAAACAGGCGGCAACCCTCTTAAAAATTATTTTCGAGCTGAAATTTCCTTAAATATTTTTCGCCTGACATTGTTATAAACATTTCAAGTAAGTGATGAATTAAGTGGAAATTAATTTTTTAAACACGTGGCAACCCTCCAAAATATAGCTCTTAAATAAAGGATTTTAAACCCATTTCCATTGATTACCATCGGTTAGTAATTCATTTATCTTATTAAATAATTTTAGTTCAGCCCTTTCAGCTGGGCAACCCTCAAACATATCAAAAATATTTCCAAACTACTACCTTCTTAAACCTCTTTTGTATGACACCCATATAGCGATACCTTATTCACTTACCGAATTCCTTTAATTAAAATTCAATTCCATTTTTTTTAACATGTGGAAACCCTCCTATACGTAGTTAGGTTATAAAGCCTTTTCAAAAGTATTTCGATTTATATCCATATTTAATAATCGATTTAACTTTTTAATTAATTTGAGCTTAATTTCTTAACAGGTGGCAACTTTTTCCGAAAACAAACCTTCTTGAACATCAACATCCTAAGCCCTTTAATTTGGTACTTCACTTTTGAAGTTTAATTATTTAACAGGTGGCAACTCCTTTCGAAAAAATAAAACCAGTTTGCACATCTACAGGCCAAGCGATTTAATTTGGCACCCCATTTTTGAAAATAGAGGGAACAGTGCAGATCTTTTATGCTGCACAAAAACTGCCTTCGCGTATTATATACATAGATTATATATATAGATACCTATTTTAATTACCCCATTGCCTTAATTCAAATTGAGTTTAATTTTTAAACAGGTGGCAACACTCCTACATGTAGTTAAGAAATAAAGTATTCACAAAACAACTGCGACTGGTACCCAAATAGTAAATATTGATTTAACTATTTACATAATTTGAATTTAATTTTTAAACAGGTTGCAGCCCTCTTCAAACACTTTAAAAATACTCTAAACGTTCAAACTAAAGATCTCTTAAGATTCATTCGCTTGACGTCCATATTTTAATACTTCATATATATTAGACTTTTCAAACAGGTGGCAACCCTCTTCTAATTTGAATTTAATTTTTGAACAGGTGGCAGCCCTCTTCAAACATTTTAAAAATATTCTAAACGTCTAAATTAAAGATCTCTTAAGCTTCATTCGCTTGACGTCCATATTTTAATACTTCATATAAATTAGCCATTTCAAACAGGTGGCAACCCTCTCAAAACAAACTACTACGTACCTACACTTTATCATCTGGCACCCATACATATTTCTATTACCTAATTCCCTTAATTCAAATTGAATTTGATTTTATTTAACAGGTGGCAACCCTCATAAAGTTAAGTTAGAAAACAAAGATTTTCAATACTATTTCCATTTATGCTTAGTTTGTAATAATTGTTGTAACTTTTTAAATAATTTGAACTTAATTTTTTAAAAGGTGGCAGCTCTTTTCTAAAAAGATAAACCGTATTGCCCACCTACATCCAGAGCCCTTTTATTTGGCACCTCACTTTTGAAAATCGAACGATAGGTGAGGATCTGATGGCATTGATTATTAAATTATTTGAATGCACTTTTTTATCAGGTGGCAACTCTTTTCGAAAAAATTAAACCTTATTGCACATCTACAGGCCAGGCGCTTTAATTTGACACCCCAATTTTGAAAATCGAGCGAACGGTGCAGATGTTTTAGGCTGCACATAAAATACCTTCGCGTATTATATATAATAGATAGATATTTCCATAATAAACAATTGCTTTTTCGTAAAATTTCAGATCTTTTACACGATTTCTTCATTCATAAGGCCCAATTTACTATGTATTCAGTTTGAAATTCACCCAGTTTTACAGCTGTACCAAGGATGTCATTAGGAATGCGAAGAGGATGTCACAGAACAGTTAGTATTTTAATGTGATTCGATTACACAGAGCTCAAAATTTTGTAAGCCCGTGTATACCCACTGGGAAAATAGGTAAGCACCTTACGAGGTAAGCCATAATTTCTTTCAGTTTTTAGTACCAAAATTGTCATCATGACCAGCGTAATCTACTAGTAAAGCACAAAATGAACACCTCCGGCGACACATTACGTTGTCAGTTGCAAAATAACGTGCAGCCGAAGTAATTTCCAAGCACCGAACTACTCCGAGCGACTGCTCTGCATTACACGTAACTTACTTTGTAAAGCGACTCAGAAGTATGTTTGATAGCAAATGTACATTTTAAATTCCTACTTACATAAGGCGGCCATGCCTTTGTAAAAGTAAGGGACGTTCGGCAGGGAAATGGTAATGACTGCCAGGTGAAGAGTAAGTTGCTAATAAGGTATTATTACGTGCTCCTAATTCCCACTGGGTATGATTTTATGTGGGTAAATAACCGCAGGGAAAGCTACTAGTTGAGAACTAGAATTCTACCAGTTTGCGTTTCAGCCCAACTAGTTCACGTTCTATCCCTTTTCAATGTTAGCGACTGGTATTTTTATCATTGCGATGTCCAACGAGATGTCAATTGTCAGGCTAGGCATCAGCATATACTAGTATAAATACTAGTAGCATCATACCAGTTGATGAGATAGTCTGCCAATTCATGCCCCGTGAAAAGCATAAGTGTGCCTTTTTGCTTGCGACGCTCCAGCAGTCACAATGGCCGACAGAGCAAAGCATTCGCGTGGTAAGCCTGAGGTCCCAGGTTCAAATCCTGGCGCAGGGAAACTTTTTTTATTTTCTTTTTTTTATTTTGTTTTTATTTTTTATAAATTAATTTTTTTGTTTAGGCTGTTTATTGTAATTCCTAAATTTAATAAAAAAAAATTTTTGTTTAATTTCTTTGTTTTTATAGCACAAGCATTTCTTCCTAAAGTTTTTTTTGCAATGCAATTAGATTTTCAAATTTGCTATTTATTTATAAATTGAATAAATTATTTTTATTTACATTTATTTAACTTTAAAAATCTTAACCACCTCCAAGCGGCCTCGAACCTGCGATTTCAGAACCAGAACCAGTAGTCTTCACGCGACGCCACAGCCGACATTTGTAAGAAAAGCAATTAATTGCGTTTTATTTTTGGCTATGGCAATTGAAAGGCAGATGTCGCTGATCGCCTAAGTTCTCCGAAATTGTCGAACAGGTAGGCACATACTAGTTAATGCACTAGTATTTTTTCTAACTAGTTTGCCGTTTCACTGCAGGGTATGTCAACAAATAAATACTACGTACTTGCTTCACTCACTGATGCCATATATTCTCTGTTAAAAATCCCACGAAAATCGGGAAAAAAACCCTCAATTACCCACATCTTAAAAATTGATCCCACAAAATTTCCAACGAATTCAAAACATATACATATTTCATTTGTTAAGAAGTAACATTCATATAAAATAACAATAATAGATTGGCGCTTACACATATGTTAGTTTTTGGCCGAGCTTCTCCTCCGATTTTTGGCGTGCGCCTTGATGCTGTCATACAAGGGGCGACTGTATTTTTATGAGAAGCTCTCTTTCATGGCAAAAATACACTCGGGGGTTTGCCATTGCCTGCCGAGGGGCGACCGCTGTTAAGAAAAAACCTTTTTTCTAAATTTTTTTTTGCCATCTTGCTTTGACCAGGGCTTGAACCCAGGCCCTGCTGAGTGGAAGCGTGCACTGCTTACCTCAACACCACCCATATAATATTCTTTCGAAATTCAAAGGTCGGTAGATTACTCACTAAGGGCTTAACGAAAACAAAAACATCTACTACATTTATAAATTAGCTTCAGTTGAAGAAGCTTTTTTCATATTAAGGTAACTAATGTATACATACATTTGTGTTTTTTATGGGTGTATACTTACTGGCAATTCTTAAAATTATCACTGTTACAAATTACACTGGTTTATAGCAAAAATGTTCTATAGATGTCCCCATCCAATTCCTATGTAGAAGTGCTCGGTAATTCCGAAAATCGAGATAATGTTTTTTT
>NW_023458592.1:54882-56241 GCF_013731165.1 Rhagoletis pomonella | reverse complement strand
AATGCTTGTGCTATAAAAACAAAGAAATTAAACAAAAATTTTTTTTTTTTTTATTAAATTTAGGAATTACAATAAACAGCCTAAACAAAAAAATTAATTTATAAAAAATAAAAAAAAAATTAAAAAAAGAATAAAATAAAAAAAGTTTCCCTGCGCCAGGATTTGAACCTGGGACCTCAGGCTTACCACGCGAGTGCTTTGCTCTGTCGGCCATTGTGACTGCTGGACCGTCGCACAGTGGGCCGCCTCATACAAGTTAGCCGGAGAAAAATATTTTATCGCTTCCCTGCAGCGGGTTCGGAGACAATTGTCGCTTTCGTACTAGTTACATTACTAGTTCCAATTGCATGTTATGCTCCGGGTAATAACCCTGCAAAAATCGCTACTACTCCATGCATGCGTGTAAAGAGTACTCCCTAAGGACCAAAGAGTACTCCAAAATTAACCACAATTCATATAAAAAATATGGTCCAATTAACATTGCGATGTCCTAGGGCAGGACCATATACTCCATCCCTGCATTACATCAGAGTAGCACAAAACTACTCCAACATATTAACAATGGGCATTGCTGTTATATTTTTTCGTTTGTACACGCTTTTGTTCTTCACTTCTCAAATGCTTTTTCGAAATTAATAAACACCAAGACAAAAATTAAAAATTACATGTTGCCTCTGACGGTATTCGAACCCGAACATGCTGGGAGCTAAGAAATAACAGCGAGCATCTCTACACGTTCAGCTACAGCCAGACATGCAAATGTGCTTTCAAATGCTCAACTTCAATCACGTTTCGTTAAAACACGAGCAGTGATCGGATAACAAACAATAAGCTGCCGCAGAGACACGAGTTGGTCCGCTACAGCATGACAGAGGAACACTTTTGTAAGTACTCCAATTTACCACAAATAGACTACATGGTCCAACGATTTTTGCAGGGAATAAATCGAGCTATTGGTTACATATTGCACTTTCCAAAGGTTATTGGCCGTTTTAATATAATAGTGCTCCCTTATTACATAAAGCATTTTTTTATTTATCATTTAAATACAAATAATAAATTTTGAATACTTATCTAAGTTCTGTTTCCCTCGTGTGACCACCTAGCAAATATCGGACTGATAAGAACCAAAATAAAGCAATACATATGTAGATACCCCTTTTTACATAACTACTATTTCTTAAATTATTTTGGGGGCAATTCACGTCAAATGTCCCAGTGCCCTGAGCGGTGCAAAACAAGCTACTTTTCGACTAGCTGCGAAGCAGACAGAAAATAGGAAAAATAATTCGAAAACTATGATTTCTATAGATTTTTATACGGGCTATGCGATGGCACTATGCGTTTTCCAAAATTTTC